>NC_089252.1:167988115-168243622 GCF_963930625.1 Muntiacus reevesi | reverse complement strand
GGTCCCAGATTGCTTACTTTGCCTTAGACGTTTCCTATATTAATTAAACTGATGATGGTTCCACTGTTTAAGGTTTTCCCTTTAAAGAGTTGAATGAAAGGGAGAATTCCTTTGAGTGTTTTTGAAACTTTTGTGTTTAAACTAATATGAATATGTAATCTCATTCTTCCTTCTTAAAACCATTGAAATTCCACAGAGATAAATATTTGTAGCCCAATTTATAAACTCTTGATTGATAATTGGAAAATTACTCTTCATCAAATTAAAAAAAAAATCTCTTTAAATGTCAACAAAATTAAACATTATGTGCATACCTTTCTTTAAACTATTTCAAAATGAAAGAAAATGATCTTAAAAATAAAAGCTAGTGTGATGTTATGTCATAACACTGTCAAAAAATTTCATATTTATCGGTAGAGTGGAATTTTTGACTCTGCAGAAATTTTTCTATGTTTGAAAGTGAATATTGATGGTATAAAAAAATACTTCAAAACCTTCTTAAAATCCTTGACGCCAATTATAAAATTATTTCTTTTAGATAATAGGCTATGTGAGATTAGGGGTAAAGAGTTGACTATGGTACTAGTTGGACTCCCCTGATGGCTCAGATGGTAAAGAATCTGCCTGCAATGCAGGAGATCTGGGTTTGATCCCTGGGCTGGCAAGATCCCCTGGAGAAGCGAATGGCAACCTACTCCTGTATTCTTGCTTGGAGAAGTCGACGGACAGAGGAGCCTGAACAGCTATAGTCCATGGGGTCGCAAAGAGTCAGATACGGCTGATTGACTAACCCACACACACAGAGGGTACTCATTACTGTAACTACAGGCATTCTCACTTGCTTAAGAGGGACGTGGCTGGTTGTCCCTTCACAGATCCGGGAATCTTGCTTCCCCTTTGGCTACGATTCTCTTGAAGTGCATGTATGCTCTGTTGCTCAGTTGCCTCTGCCTCTTTCCAACCCATGCACTGTAGCGCGCCAGGCTCCTCTGTCCTTGGAGTTTTTCAGGCAAGAACACTGGAGTGGGTCATTTCCTACTCCGGGGGATCTTCCCTGACCCAGGGATCAAATTTGCATCTCCTATAGGCAGGAGATTCTTTACCACTCTGTCATCTGGGAAGTCCCCTTCATGCAGTATTAGGGTTAAAATAACACCCAAGTGCCTTGACTCCATATTTACAAATATAGAACCAGAATCATTACATGACTCTTGGATTAATATTTTTTTGAAACAAAGTTGGTTCTCCAAGTATAAAGCATGAGACTAAATGCCTGCTAATCTTAAGCACAATTTCTAAGTCAATCCTAGATTGATATTGGTGTTCGACCAACCCATAGAATTTGCCCCACAAAGGCATTTGGTAAAACTGTCCATAATATGCAACTGTCTCTTAAGGATTGTCTCTGCAAAGTAGCAGTTGTATGGTGTTTTCAAAATGTAAGTACTATGTAAGAATTGATTGTCACCCACTCCTTTCTCCTGCTCATTTTTGCTCTGCTGAAGTATTTGGACAACTGAATGCTTTTGTTTACCTGTTGTTGCTTGCAGATTTCTCTCTTTCATCTCCCAAAATAGAGGTTCTTGGCTTTAAAACCAGACCTCCCTATTACAAGAAATAAATACCTTTTTTATAAGAAAAATAAGTAGCGTGTAGGAAGGATGTTTACAGTTTCGAAGGCTACAGAAGAGAAGATTTTCTTGTTCACTGAGTATTGTCTTTAGAAATCATCTTTTAAATGAGTCTCAGTGAGTGGGAATTCTGTTTGACTTTGGTTGTGAATATATCAATAAGCAGTGTTTGGTTATATGTAAAAAAACAAAAATAACTGAAAGTAACAAAATTTCTGCAAAATGACGCAGAGTGAAGAACTGTCTTCCATCACAGCCTTTATTAGTCATCAAATCTACTGAATTCCTACTTTACTTTTAAAAACAGCAAATAGGATTGGATATCACAGGAATATACTTCTAGAAACTGGGCATTGTGGTACATATACACCATGGAATATTACTCAGCCGTTAAAAAGAATTCATTTGAATCAGTTCTAATGAGATGGATGAAACTGGAGCCCATTATACAGAGTGAAATAAGCCAGAAAGATAAAGAACATTACAGTATACTAACACATATATACGGAATTTAGATAGATGGTGGCGATAACCCTATATGCAAAACAGAAAAAGAGACACAGAAGTACAGAACAGACTTTTGAACTCTGGGGGAGAACGTGAGGGTGGGATGTTTTGAAAGAACAGCATGTATATTATCTATGGTGAAACGGACCACCAGCCCAGGTGGGATGCATGAGTCAGGTGCTCGGGCCTGGTGCACTGGGAGGAACCTGAGGAGTCGGGTGGAGAGGGAGGTGTGAGGGGGAATCGGGATGGGGAATACGTGTAACTATATGGCTGATTCATGTCAATGTATGACAAAACCCACTGAAATGTTGTAAAGTGATTGGCCTCCAACTAATAAAATAATATTTAAAAAAAAAAAAAAAAAAAGATAGTCTAAAATTCCATTTGTGTGCATGGCAAGGATTAAAACCTTAATTTTATTTGTGTGAAGTTGGTATTAATATTATTAAACTATTTACTGAATATAACTAGGAACTCCGGAGCTGGGAAAACATTATATTTATAGCTTGCACATATAAGAAGTTTGGACTCTATGTTAGTTATCTGGGGCAGTGTAACGACTTACACACACTTAGTGGCTGGAAGCAACATACATTTGTAACAGCCTCAGTTTCTGAGGGTCAGGAGTCTGGGCAGAACTTAACCTGGGTCCTCTGTTAGGAGTCTTTCACGGGTCAGAAGCAAGGTGTCATCCAGGCAGGGTTCTCATCTGAAGACCAAACTAAGGAAGGAGCTGCTTCCAAACTCGCATGCTATTGGCAGCATTCAATCCCCTGAAAGTTATCAGATCGAGGGACTGTTTCTTATTGGTTATAATCCAGAGGCAGCCATCAGTTCTTTGCCATGTGGAATTCTCCAACAAGTCCAACTTCTCTGTAAACATTTCTTATTTAGAGCTATATAAACTTTAATTATAATTTTACTTTTCATGGTTGTCTCTCTTTCCCTGTTACACATACATACACACCCTTCTTTTTACTTTCGTTTCTGGTAAACTGTGTCTTCCCTAAGTTCTCCATGACCTGTCAATTCAGTTCAGTCGCTCAGTTGTGTCCGACTCTTTGCAACCCCATGGACTGCAGCACACCAGGCCTCCCTGTCCATCACCAGCTCCCAGAGCTTGCTCAAACTCATGTCCATCCAGTCGGTGATGCCATCCAACCATCTCATCCTGTCGCTCCCTTCTCCTCCTGCCCTCAATCTTTCCCAGCATCAGGACCTTTTCCAATGAGTCAGTTCTCTGCATCAGGTGGCCAAAGTTTTGGAGTTTCATCTTCAGCATCAGTCTTTCCAATGAATATTCAGGGTTGATCTCCTTTAGGATGGACTGGTTGGATCTCCTTGCAGTCCAAGGGACTCTCAAGAGTCTTCTCCAACACCACAGTTCAATAGCATCAGTTCTTCAGTGCTCAGCTTTCTTTATAGGTCCAGCTCCATGACCTATAGCATCTTACATTTGGGTTTGCAAGTATTTTCTAACTAATTAACTTTATGTATCTATATCTTGACTCATCATTTTTGACTCCACCTTGCGTTTCTTAAGGACACCCACAATGAGAAGAAATAGCTAAGGGAAAGTAATGCCAAAATATGGGAACTTAAAGGAAATCTCCTAGTTTTACTAGTTGTCTTAGCATTGTCTATTAGCTTTAGGTCATAAAATGCTAGAACTTAGTGCCACACATACTGTTTTATTTTCATCTCCATTTCAATCTCTAAGTTTTCAGTAAGTGCTGGTTTTCATGCATATGTGGGAATTAACCGATGATGAGATACTCTCCCTGATTTTTCAACAAGTGAAGACCTCTGTTCACTAACTAGAGTCTTGGAATGCCTGAGCATATTATGACAGCAGAGAAAAGAACTGAAAGCCTTGTTAAAAAATAAAATCCTCAATGTGCCCTTTGGCTTGCTGGCATTGGTTACTGTCGGTTTTGGAGGTGCTTTTTTACTTTCTAATTTATGTTATCTCAAAAAGACAAACAACATTTCCTGTTGAATAAAGTTTTTCTTTATCATGAGTTGAACACAATCATTACTAAGAAATGACTGATGAATAGAGTTGTGCCTGCTAATAATTGTGCACAATTGACATAATTACCTTTACTTTATTAATGATCAATTTGGTATCTGATGAATCTGAACATGTTCCTTCAAGCCAATCATAATAATAATTTTTCCCACAATGGACTACTTTATTTTTCTGTCACACCAGCATCTGGGTATAACATGGATATGTTTTTAAAAAATCTACATGATACCCCAAAGCTGCGAAATAAAAATATTTAATTAGTAGTTTAGATATTTAGCTAACATGATACCAAACATCTGGATACTTGAGAACTTCCAGATGGCAGAAGTGTTCATTTTTTGCTCATATGTCTTGCTAATATGGATTCACTTTCTTCTCAGTCTATAAATTTAGTCCTTCTGTCATAAAGGAGAACTTAAAGATTGGGTGAGAAAAACTAAACAGTTTTTTTTTCTTTTATCAACATATATTGAACAACATGAGAAATACTAAAATTTAACAGCATGTGATTTCCAGCATAGTGGATAGGCATAGCTTTGGCAAAGCATTTGACTATCTTTAACCTGATTCCCTGAACACATAGTTCCTCTACATTTTCAAAAGCATTGTGGACATTCTGTAATTTATTAACCCTGGCTGTCCTACATAGAAGTACATTCCTGTGAGGTTCATACAGGAAGGGAGATCTAATAATGAAGAAAGTAAACAAAATAAATACTTTTGCAGGTTTTATATATATTTTACACATCATATCTCTTAAGGGCAGCAGGAAAATATGAATTTTTCGCAAATTATCTAAGACTTACTATGCTTGATAGCCACGATTTTATCCATTTAATCATATTTTAGCACTGGATTGTATATATTTGTGTAGTTTCAGGGACATAATTCATTATTGCTTCTTTATGTTGCAGAGGGAAAACAAAACACTAATTGATCATCACAATAACAACTTAAGCAACTAAATATATTAAAAAAGATTCATGTACCCCACTGTTCATTGACACATATTAATTTTTGCAAAGAAGATGAACAAATGCCCAACAAGTATATGAAAAAGTGCTCAGCATCACTAACCATAAAGGAAATGTAAATCACAATGAGATATTACTTCATACTTTTTAGGATGGCATAGGCAGAATAAATATTTTAAACATTTTGCTTTTGCAACTGATGGCAAATCAGTATATGGTGTCTTTTGAACACCAGCATAAAGATGTTCTGTGAACCATTGAGAATAATGAGTGAGGCCTTGCTGGAGAAATAAGTTTTTGAATCATTAGCAGTGAGTCTGGATGAAACAACCTAGGTGAATGTGTATACTGAGGAAATCAAATAGATGGAAGGCTTCCACATTTATGAACTTGGGCAAACTCTGGGAGATGGTGAGGGGCAGTCAGGCCCCTCACGCTGTGATCCATGTGGTTGCAAAGAGTTGGACACGACTGGGTGACTCAACAGCAATAACATAGCAAAGCGGACAGGAAAAAGAACTTGATCTTCAGCAGAATTCAAAACAATTTGTCAAATATATGAATGAAGAAGTTAAAAGGTTTTCATAGAGAAACTAATTTCACAGAAAAGAAAATTATATCTGATATCAAGAAAGACAAAAGTTTCTAAGAAGGAGTATCAATAGTTTAAAAGTTGAAGAGAGATGCGTTAAGGTGAAACAAAAGTATATCCACTATTTTAGACAAAATGGAAGCCATTGGTATCCTTAGGGGGGAAAAGTCATTTCATCTGGGTGATGCAGGTGGAAACCAGGTTGTACTAGATTGAAGAGGAAATGAAAAATGAAAATTCAAGGACCGTGAGTTAGACATGCTTTTTAATAAACTGACTGTGAAGGGAAAAACAAGGATAGAGTAGTAACCTGTCAGGCCTTTGGGCATAGGTGTGCTTTCTTTAAGACGCACGGGGTTAACCCTGAGCCAGCTGAAGAGGAATGTGTGTGTTTCACGGATTTTTTTGGAGTATATTCACTGTACACTCTTGTGCCTGTTTCTCTGTACGGCAGAGTGAACCAACCACATGTCTATGCGCTCTGCTGTGCTCAGTCATGGCCTACTGTTGCTGCCCCATGGACTGTGGCCCGCCAGACTCCTCTGTCCTTGGGGTTTTCCAGGCAAGAATAAGGAAGTGAGCTGCCATTTCCTACTCCGGAGGCTCTTCCCCACCCAGGGTTCAAACCTGTGTGTCTTGGATCTCCTACAATGCAGGAAGATTCTTTACCTACCAGGGGCCACACCTAAGAAGCCCCTGTGTGTGCATGCAATAGAGTTCCCTGGACTATATGGTAGATTCTCATGAGTTATCTATTTTATACATAGTGTACATATGTCAATCCCAACCTCCCAGTTCATCCAGCCCACCAGCATATCCTCCCTCGGTGTCCCTAGGTTTGTTCTCTATGTCTCTTTCTCTATTTCTGTTTTGAAAATAAGATTATCTACACCATTTTTCTAGATTCCACATATATATGTTAATATCTGACTTTTTCTGACTTATTTCACTGTGTATGACAGTCTCTAGGTCCATCCACATCTCCACAAATGACTCAGTTTCATTCCTTTTTATGGCTGAGTAATAATATTCCGTTGTGTATATGCACCACATCCTCATTATCCATTTCTCTGTCAGTGGACTTTTAGGTTGCTTTATGCCCTGGCTATTGTGAAGAGTGCTGCAGTGAACATTGGGGTGCAAATGTCTTTTTGAACTACGGTATTCTCAGGATATATGCCCAGGAGTGGGATTGCTGGGTCATATGGTAATTCTATTTTTAGTTTTTTAATGAACTTTCATTCTGTTCTCCATGGTGGTTATATCAATTTACATTCCCACCAATAGAGTAAGAGGTTCCCTTTTCTCCACACCCTCTCCAGCATTTCTTCTTTGTAGAGTTCATTAAAAAGATTAAAGAAAAAAATTAGATTTTAATGAACTCTACAAACAATAATTCTGGAGTGTGTTCTGAGATAATGTCTGAAAAAGAAAGGAAACCTAATAACAACTTAAGACTATATCTCTAAGACCATAAAAAGAGAAAAGGTAGAAACAAATCAGGATTCTCACATCTAAATATTAATGAGGAAACATTTAAATAATAGGATGTTGTTTTTTTCTCTTAAAAGTTATCTGGTTTCATGTCACCTTCAAGTGTAAAGTTTGTTAATACTACTTATGCTTAAATAATTCTTGGAGACAATTTTTAAAAAAGGAATGGAAAATTCACAATTTAATGTCCAATAAGACATATTTTCATGCAGGAAACATCATCTAAACATCATAATGTAATCTTTCAGAAGGATAGCTAAATTGCAAGGAAAGGTTTCTGTGAGTTTATGATTTTCTTGAAAGTTTAAAAGGCAAACCAAATTTATCAAGTGACAAATCCTTGCTCAATGAAGCTTTTAGCTAACCTTTAAATTTCCTTATTCCAAATAAACTATAAGTGCCTGAGATTCAAAGAAAACACATGATTGTTTTATATTTCTTATCCTATGCTTAGAGCAGTGAACTTGGAGCAAGTCAGAAGTGTGTACTGAAGGAATCTGGACTTTAAATTTTACCACACTAGGTCCATTCTCATGAGAAGTGATTTTATGTCAAAAAAAATGGAAGGTTTTGAGGTCAATTGTAGTGCATGGAAGGCAAAGCATACCAAGAACATATTTTGTAAATGCTTTCTTTCCCCAAAGCCCATGTGCCCATGTTCAACTGTTAGCTGAACTCATCTTTCCCTCACATTTTAAAAAATGCAAATGAGAACAATACTTCTGCCGGTAACAGCGTGGGGTCATGTTGGATCAGATGATTTATGGAATTATCAGTAACTCCACATGATTAGGATTGGAGCCACCTTTTTCTTTCTGCCTTTTATGCTTTCTTCATTTATTCCTCCACACATGAAAAGTAGATTAAAGAAGATTTTCCTGCACCAGAGAAGTCAGAGAACTTATATCAATAACAAATAGAATTTTTCTCTTTTTAATTAATATGATTTATTTGATTTGACACTAGATAAACAACTCCTATTGGAGTTTCCATGTGGTTTTCTCATGGAAAACCACTGTTTTAATTTATTGAATACCTCTACTGTACTCTCCTAGTTAATTTTGATACACTTTCCAACAATTCTAAAACCCGTTGTTGTTTGTCAGAGCTTTTTTTTTTTTTTTTTAACAATATCTAGCTTCTTTATGTCCTATATAAAGGTGATCAGGTAAGATAGAGAAATATCATATTAAAAATGATTACATCAAGCAATCAAAATTCTATTTATAAATCACCATTAAATGGCAAATCACTCCAGTATTTCTTGCCGGGAAAATTCCATGAACAGAGGAGCCTGGTGGGCTATAGTCAATGGGGTTCCAAAAGAGTGGGACGTGACTGAGCGCGCGCGCGCACACACACACACACACACACACACACACACACACACACAAAATTTAGGTGAGAAAGAACATTGCTAGACTTTTATTTCCCCTCAATTATTTCAACGGGAAAAATGTTTCTTTTGAGATAAATTTTAACAGTTCCTAGTTTTACTAAATGGATAATGATATCAGTCCTAACCTTATTGGTAAAAATGTATCTTTCTCCAAAATGATGAGACAAAATTAAATTTTTATCTTAATCTTAACCCTTGCCTAGTTCTGACATTTCATATAATACCTCCATATGGTGGGATCTGTTATTGACAATTGCATAGTACAAATTAAAAATGACATTGTCCATTTGACTCTATTTTTATAGACACTAATATAATATTTATGCATATGTTGTTAAGATCAGAATTTGGTTAGTTTTCACCTTCTCTTAAAGTCAAGCTCAAAGTCAACTCTTTTAGCCCATATTGATTTTCCTACTTCTTGTTATGTTTGGATGTGAGAGTTGAACTATAAAGAAAGCTGAGCGCTGAAGCATTGAAGTTTTTGAACTGTGGTGTTGGAGAAGACTCTTGAGAGTCTCTTGGACAGCAAGGAGATCCAACCAGTTCACCCTAAAGGAAATCAATCCTGAATATTCATCGGAAGGACTGAATGCTGAAGCTGAAACTCCAGTACTTTGGCCACCTGATGTGAATAACTAACTCATTTGAAAAGACCCTGATGCTGGAAAAGATTGAAGGCGGGAAGAGAAGAGGACAACAGAGGATGAGATGGTTGGGGCATCACCGACTCAGTGGACATGGGTTTGAGTAAGCTCCAGGAGCTGGTGACGGACAGGGAGGCCTGGTGTGCTGCAGTCCATGGCGTTACAAAGAGTCAGACACGACTGAGTGACTGAACTGTTATGCCAAACCCTTTATGAACTCTATTACAAATTTTGATACACAATTTTATGCCAGGATTTATTTTTCATTGAAAACATGTCCCAATTAGAAATAAATTTAAAATAGTAATCATACATGTTTTTTATACGCACAGTTACTAACACAATCTGAAAACTGAGCAAAGTTTCAACTAATGCTTAGTTTAGATAACTGAAAAAGTGCAGCTTCCCTAAAATAAACATGAAAAGGAAGATTGTTTTATAGTTAAGCTTTAATATTAGACTTTGTATCATCTTGGATAAATCTTTCCTCCAGTTTTCACAGAAACAACTAAAGAGCATAAGGCATACAGTCTAATTTCTCTGATGTACAGCTAACTAAGAATACATGAACTGTGAACTTCCAGATGTTCAAGCTGGTTTTAGAAAAGGCAGAGGAACCAGAGATCAAACAGCCAACATCCGCTGGATCATAAAAAAAGCAAGAGAGTTCCAGAAAAACATCTATTTCTGCTTTATTGACTATGCTAAAGCCTTTGACTGTGTGGATCACAATAAACTGTGGTAAATTCTGAAAGACATAGGAATACCAGATCACCTGACCCACCTCTTGAGAAACCTGTATGCAGGTCAGGAAGCAACAGTTAGAATTGGACATGGAAAAACAGACTGGTTCCAAATGGGAAAAGGAGTATGTCAAGGCTGTATGTTGTCAGCCTGCTTATTTAACTTATGTGCAGAGTACATCATGAGAAACGCTGGGCTGGAAGAAGCACAAGCTGGAATCAAGATTGCCAGGAGAAATATGAATAACCTCAGATATGCAGATGACACCACCCTTATGGCAGAAAGTGAAGAGGAACTAAAAAGCCTCTTGATGAAAGTGAAAGTGAAAAAATTGGCTTAAAGTTCAACATTCAGAAAACTAAGATCATGGCATCTGGTCCCATCACTTCATGGGAAATAGATGGGGAAACAGTGGAAACAGTGACAGACTTTATTTTGGGGCGCTCCAAAATCACTGCAGATGATGATTGCAGCCATGAAATTAAAAGACGCTTACTCCTTGGAAGGACAGTTATGACCAACCTAGACAGCATATTGAAAAGCAGAGGCATTACTTTGCCAACAAAGGTCCATCTAGTCAAGGCTATGGTTTTTCCAGTGGTCATGTATGGATGTGAGAGTTGGACTGTGAAGAAAGCTGAGCACTGAAGAACTGATGCTATTGAACTGTGGTGTTGGAGAAGACTCTTGAGAGTCCCTTGGACTGCAAGGAGATCCAACCAGTCCATCCTAAAGGAGATCAGTCCTGGATTTCCATTGGAAGGACTGATGCTGAAGCTGAAACTCCAATACTTTGGCCACCTCATGCGAAGAGTTGGCTCATTGGAAAAGACCCTGATGCTGGGAGGGATTGGGGGCAGGAGTAGAAGGGGACGACAGAGGATGAGATGGTTGGATGGCATCACTTACTCGATGGACATGAGTTTGGGTAAACTGCTGGAGTTGGTGATGGACAGGGAGGCCTGGCGTGCTGCGATTCATGGGGTCGCAAAGAGTTGGACACGACTGAGTCACTGAACTGAACTGAACTGAAGAAATCATTGGCCAGTCTCTGGTGAGAGGGAATTTACTGCTTCCTAGGGCGGGGGCTTCCCAAATGGCTCAGTAGGTAAAGAATCAGCAGTGCAGAGATGCAGGAGCCGTGGGTGTGATCTCCGCCTCAGGAAGATCCCCTGGAGTAGGAAAAAGCAACCCATTTCAGTATTCTATCCTGGAAAATTCCATGGACAGAGAAGCCTGGCAGGCTATAGTCCATGCAGTCACAAAAAGTCCGACATTACTCAGCTAAGCACAGGGCAGATAAAGCATTTCAGACAGTCCTGACAGTAAGTTTAATATTAATCCAAAATCATCTCTTTGTGACTTTTATAGATAGCACAATCATTCACTATACCCATCATTTTGAAAACAACTTTGGTGTTGCCATTTGGCTTTTCTTCTTTAGATTGGTTAATACTTCTTCATCTCCCTTTATTTATTGGTTAATATGCATTCTGCTGTAAGAAATAGCACACCTCATGCAAATAAACAATATGGAAAATTATCTCAGATTATACTTAAGAGGTGGGCTTCCCTGGTGGCTTAGCAGGTAAAGAATCTGGCTGGAATGTGGGAGACCTGGGTTCGATCCCTGGGTTGGGAAGATCCCCTGGAGAAGGGAAAGGCTACCCACTCCAGTGTTCTGGCCTGGAGAATTCCATGGACTGTATAGTCCTTGGGGTTGCAGAGTCAGACACGACTGAGTGACTTTCACTTCACTTCACCTCATAGTTAAAAGGTAGGGTGAACTCCAGTGTTGGTTGATTTAGCTATTCAAAGATAGTATAAAAAACTTAAGTTTTCTTTTTCTCTTTTATTGATAATCCTTTTGTTTGTTGCGGGGGTGGGGGAGTAATGTTGCGCTCTCTCTCTCTCTCTCTCATTTTTTTTTTTTGGTAATCCTTGGTGAAATCTTCATCTTTAGGCTGGTTGGAAGATGGCTTCTTTTCACTTATCATACAAGGTAAAGATAAAGATTATCTTTCCTTAAATATTTTTCTTAATAAAGAGATATATTGTTTCTAGACCCTCAACAGGTTTCATGTCTCATTAGCAAAAAATTGGACAATATATCCATGGATGAAGAAATTTCTAGCAAGGGTGATCAGATTTTCATGATAGAAAAGTGATCTGCTATGAAATAGTCAATCATATTTCTACTACATGGGGTTTTCATATGCTTTTTTCTTCTGTTTGTCCTTTTGAAATCTTTCCCCAATTTCTTTGCAATGGAATTAAAACATAACATAAGTTTAGGGTGTATAGTATAGTGATTTGATACATTTATATATTGCAATTTGATTACAACTATAGCATTAGCTAACCCTCCATCATCTCATGTAATTACTGTTTCTTTTTTTGTGGTGAGAACATTTATAGTCTACTCTATTTGTTCTTATTTATTCAGGTGATTACAAATTACTGGATTTCATCTCTTAAATACTGAAGGTTAATAACAAGTGTTAATTATTGAAGGTCATTAATAAGTCACTATTTTATGTTACCACCAAGCTATACCTAATAGGAAAGTCTTCTGATAGCACTTTGATAAATATTCAGGAAATAAAAACTCATTTATTTATTGTTTTAAACTTGTGCCTTATTGACTATGCCAAAGCCTTTGACTGTGTGGATCACAACAAATTGAGGAAAATTCTTCAAGAGATGGGAATATGAAACCACCTGACCTGCCTCATGAGAAACCTGTAAGCAGGTCAAGAAATGGGTAGAACTGGACATGGAACAACAGACTGGTTCCAACTCAGGAATGGAGTACATCAAGGCTGTATATTGTCACCCTGCTTGTTTAACTTGTATGCAGAGTACATCATGAGAAACACTGGGCTGGATGAAGCACAAACTGGAATCAAGATTGCCAGGAGAAATATCAGTAACCTCAGATATACAGATGACACCACCCTTATGGCAAAAAACAAAGAAGAACTAAAGAGCCTCTTGATGAAAGTGAAAGAGGAGAGTGAAAAAGTTGGCTTAAAACTCAACATTCAGAAAGCTAAGATCATGGCATCTGGTCCCATCACTTCATGGGAAATAGATGGGGAAGCAGTGACAGACTTTATTTTCTTGGTCACCAAAATCACAGCAGATGGTGACTGCATCCATGAAATTAAAACACATTTGCTCCTTGGAAGAAAAGCTATGACCAACCTAGACAGCATATTAAAAAGCTGAGACACTACTTTGCCAACAAAGTCCGTCTAGTGAAAGCTATGTTTTTTCCAGTAGTCATGTATGAACGTGAGTGTTGGGCTATAAAAAAAACCTGAGCACCGAAGAATTGAAGCTTTTGAACTGTGATGTTGGAGAATATTCTTGAGAGTCCCTTGAACTGCAAGGAGATCCAAACAGTCCATCCAAAAGGAAATCAGTTCTGAATATATTGGAAGGACTGATGCTGAAGCTGAAACTCCTATACTTTGGCCACCTCCTGTGATTCATTAGAAAAGACCCTGATGCTGGGAAAGATTGAAGGCAGGAGGAGAGGGGGAGGACAGAGGATGAAGTGGTTAGATTGCATCTCTGACTCGACGGACATGAGTTTGAGTAAACTCCAGGAGTTGGTGATGCACAAAGAATCCTGGCGGGCTGCAGTCCATGGGGTTGCAGAGTCGGACATGACTGAACAACTGAACTGAGCTGATTGTTTTAAAAAGGCTAAGTTAAAAAAAAGGGGGGTGGGGCGCGGAGAAAGGTTCTATGTGGAAAAAATATTGATTTATTTGTATATAATGTGTATGTATCCTTAGAGTGTGTTTTTGTATTTTTTGTACCTTTTAAATTGTCTTACATTTGCATTCAGTTTGGTACATGAAGGAAATTCCCCCTGTGACTTAGTGGTAAAGAATCCACATGCAATGCAGGAGACGCAGAAATTGTGGGTTTGATCCTTGGATTGGGAAGATCCCCTGGAGGGAGGGCGTAGCAACCCCCTCCAGTATTCTTGCCTGGAAAATTCCGAGGACAGAGGAGCTTGGCAGGTTACAGTCCATAAGGTTGCAAAGAGTTGTAGACCACTGAGGCACCTGAGCAGTGAGCCCTGGAGCTTGAGCACCAGCCAGCCCAACTTAGAGCCAACCATCTCATGTGCGGAAACATGTCGTGAGCTTATCCAAAAGCAGAGTTGGTTGTTTTCATGCAAAAATTGTATTTTTGTCTCTGATGGCAAATTTTTGTCCAAGTTAAGAAATAAAGAACTGAGGCTTTTTTATTTTTCTTTCTTTTCCATCAAGCTCATTTCTGGTAGTCATTTAATGTACAGTTGGTAAAGTAAAGGGGTAGCTATTATACTTCTATGCACACAATGATTATAATGAGATTTATGCAATTGCCAAAATGAATAAAATCAAAGTAGTCCATCAAATGTTTTAAGTTCTTTCCTAAGGTGGAGTTGCATGCTGAGAGAAATTGTTTCAGTAAGATATACTAGCTTTAGCTTCACAATAATTGAAAATTTCTTATAATACTAGAAACTCATCAAATATATACACAAACACATTCACTGGCCATCATGAAACCTAAGCAAGAAAAATTATAGAGTTTTTCTTTCATCGCTTAGATTATTATTTAGCTGTCACATAAATATTTGGCAGAGCATTGCTTCCATGGTGGCTCAGATGGTAAAGAATCTACCTGCAATACAGGAGACCTGGGTTTGATCCCTGGATCAGGAAGATCTCCTGGAGAATGGAATGACTACCTGCTGTAGTATTCTTGTCTGGAGAATTCTGTGGGCAGAGGAGCCTGGCAGTCTACAGTTCATGGGGTTGCAAAGAGTCAGACATGACTGAGCTACTAACACTTTTACTTTCACCATTTTAATAATATACAATATACAATGCGAGAAGCACATTTTCTTCTTAAGCTCACTGTTGGGAAAATTTTTTTGTTTCATTTATTTTTTCATTCATCTATGAAATAGCCTTGAACAAAGCACATTTCTAGGCACCATGGGGCAGACTAAGAACTAATTCCTGGTATTCTGAATACATTACTTGCAAAGTTAATATTTCTCTCTTCTGAAATCTTTCAGTATGCAGTAAATGGATCATAAAAGTGTAGTACTCCTGTAAAGACGGAGACTGGGAGAGGAGACACAGTAGATAAGAGATGGAGATCAGTTTTCTGTCATTCTGCTTTGCTAAGAGCTGGTGGAAAGGAAAACCAGCAAAAGTCAAAATGCAGCACTCGGTTAAGGTTTAGGGTGTGAAAGATCCATATGTCGAGGTGTGGTGTGGAATGGTTGAAAGTATTGTGACAAGTTGTTAAAATGGGATGACTTATCTACTAAGGTCTCAAAAGATTGAGAAAAGACCATAAGGTTGAAAGGATTCTTACCTTCCAAAAGATAGAACAGTAACAGTGATGACAACAGCAAAGTTTTAGCAAAACACCTGTTTAATAGATACCTGAGTATTAACCATGAAGGGACCAGGGCATGAAGGGAGCTGCAAGAACTCTGGAGAGAGTGCTGCAATATTTCTCCTTTCTACTCTAGCCTCCATGGGGCTGAACTTTAATTCAGAACTCGAGTTTCGTCCCAGAGACATATGCGCTAAAATTGGGCTCACTCTGGAGAAGTCTGACACTTGGCGCGCTGGGAGACACGGGGGATAGGATTTCCTTTCCTGTGGTTCAGATGTGGGCCTCCTGGGTGAGCAAGATGCAGGCTGGATCGCTGAACTGGGAACCTCCGTCAAGACTTTCTTGCAATAAGCAGTATGACAAAGAGATTGCACTGGTACCCATGGAGGCAGAAGCTGAGGATTATGTTTTCATCATCTTTCATTTGAATGCTTTTTTAAATGTCCAGCCACAGGAAAGTCATTGCCCCATTGAGGCAGATGCAGTCAGATGTTCCCACTGGGGGATCTTACAGGAACTAACTTCAGGAGGAAAAGACTCAACTTTCAGCATGTCCAGTAACATGAAAACCTGATGGTGACAGTACCCATAAAATAATACCTTTATTTTCCCTCCTCACTTATTTCTCTAATATTCCCAACACTAGAGGAAGAAAGACCAAGGGGCAGGCAGCTGGTGGAAGAGTACAGAAGGAAATGGGCAAACCTGAGATACAGAGAAGAAGATCAGTAACTCCCTCTTTTCCATACGAGGTAGTTGGAGATTCCTATTGAAGGGGCACAGGACTGGGAAAAAAAGACTAAACTTTCAAGTCAGACAAAAATCTCTGATTTTTAAGGTTAATGAACATGTTCATTACTGAATTAAAACAGTTCTTGGTTCTACAAGTGACTGAACAATATTTTTTTCAATTGTGAAATATCCTGAATATACCAAAAGTATACAAGCTATGTACATGACATAACATCATGTATGTGAAGTTAAATAGTGATTATAAAGCAACACTAGGTAACCGCTACCAAGTTAGGAAATATAACATTTTCAGAACTTAGAGGGCATCCTCTTAATGTGTGTCATTTCTATCATCAATCTCTCTCCTAAATCAGCCTCTCTGACTTTTGTGACAATAATTTTTCTAATTTTCTCTTTAGTTTTTCCATGACTTATTTCACCTTTTACTCTTGATAAATATTTGTTTTCAGGTTTTTTTCTTTTAGAATCGATGCTGCTGTGAACACTCTTGTAGCCATCTCTTGTGCATAGCTTAATGGACATGTGCATTAATATCTCTAGGGATTTTATTTAGTATAGAAACTCAGAGTCGTAAAATATGCATTTCTTTACTAGAAGTTTACAAATTTAGACACAATCCCTATAATGCATGAAATTTCCTATTGTTTCCTGTGCTCACCAACACTGGTTATTATCTGATGTTTTAAATTTTTGCCAATTAGTTGATATAAAATAGTATTCTAGTTTTAAAAAACGATTCTTTCTTCACTAGTGAAATTGATTACCTTTCCCTATGTTTATTAACCTTTTGGATTTCCTCTTTTCTGACATGGCTGTTCAAATATTTTGTTCATTTTTACTTTAGGTTATCTTTTTCTTGTTGTTGTTCAGTCGCTCAGTTGTGTCCAACCCTTTGTCTCCCCATGCACTGCAGCAGGCCAGGCCTCGCTGTCCTTCACCATCTCAAGGGGCTTGCTCAAACTCATGTCCATCGAATCAGTGATGCCGTCCAACCATCTCATCCTCTGTTGTCCCCTTCTCCTCCTGCCTTCAATCTTTCCCAGCATCAGGGTCTTTTCTATTGAGTTGGCTCCTCACACCAGGTGGCCAAATATTGGAGCTTTAGCTTTAGCATCAGTCCTTCCAGTGAATATTCAGGATTGATTTCCTTTAGGATGGACTGGTTGGATCTCCTTGCAGTCCAAGGGACTCTCAAGAGTCTTCTCTAGTTCAAAAATATCAATTCTTTCATGCTCAGCCTTCTTTATGGTCCAACTCTGACACCCATACATGGCAACAGGAAAAACCATAGCTTCGACTAGATGGACTCCTGCTGGCAAAGTAATATCTCTGCCTTTTAATATGCTGTCTAGGTTGGTCATAGCTTTTCTTCCAAGGAGCAAGCGTCTTTTAATTTCATGGCTGCAGTCATGTAGCCTGTGTTGAAATAGGATTTATTTAAAATAGTTCGTTTAAAAAACATTTTTTTTTTAAGTTTGATTTTCACCACATATCCGGGCCACTGTAACGGCCTTCAGAAATATTAAAATCGTAAACATCAATGAATACTCCAAGTCTTCCTTAAACATAATATGACAAGTTCCAGTCTAGTACTCTTTAAGGCAAAATTGTGTCAGTTCTCAAAATTTTGACATTTTTTAGTGTTTATAATTTAAGAGATCAATGTAACATTCCCCCCAAAAGCTGTTGTAAGCATCATCATTACTTCAAAACTGTAGGTAATACTGTGTGCCAAGAAGAGAGAGAATACAGAGGTCTGTCAGTTCTGCATTACATAGAAATAAAACTCTATTAAAATAAAACTCTAAAAAACTCTACTAAAAGCCTTTCATTAAAAAAAGTTACAACTTTCTGCTTTAGTTTCCAAGAAGCCAGGACACTGATCTCAAAATTTGAAGCCTTACAACACAGTGCCTCAAATTTTAGGACACTCCTTTGATTTACACCAAGTTTGCATAAGGTTGGTCGTCCCATTTTAAGAATGGTCTTAGTATCGTGATTTTCTTCTCTTTTAAATATTCAACTGACAAATCCCCGGGCAAGGCCTTCAGTTCAGTTCAGTCCAGTCGCTCAGTCATGGCCGACTCTTTGTGACCCCATGAACCGCAGCACGCCAGGCCTCCCTGTCCATCACGAACTCCCAGAGTTTACTCAAACTCATGTCCATCGAGTCGGTGATGCCATCCAACCATCTCATCCTCTGTCGTCCCCTTCTACTCCTGCCCCCAATCCCTCCCAGCATCAGGGTCTTTTCCAATGAATCAACTCTTCACATGAGGTGGCCAAAGTATTGGAGTTTCAGCTTCAGCATCAGTCCTTCCAATGAAAACCCAGGACTGATCTCCTTTAGGATGGACTGGTTGGATGTACTAACCAGTATTTTAACATTTAAGGCTATAGTATTTTAAAAAGTATTATTGAAGCACAAAATTCCCTTTAGCCACGAAGCTTTAAGTCCCTAACTTTCACAACAAAAGCTCTCATTGCAGGGGAGTAAAATTGACAGCTGCGTGGTGGGCTTTATTTCCCACCTTTTTTTTGATAAAACTAGACTTCTGCAGATCTCGTAGCTCTGTCCTGTCGGTATAATCTCTTTCAGTCTTTTTTTTTTTTTTTTGGTCTCTTTCTGTCTTAACCACTTTCCATCATAGTTTTCTGGTAATTTTTTTAATGGAATTAACTAATGATACAAAGCCTAATACAAAAGAAGTTGACAGGAGAAAATTTCAGTCATTTGCTCCGAGATTGTAGGACTGTATTATTGTTGAAAGTTCTGTCTCAAGTGTGAACCTGTTAGGAGTGAGCCCTGGGTCCTTGGGAAGTCCATGGGAGATAAAATAACTTGCAAACTTGGCTAAGGACACGCAGCCTCCCATCAGGACTGCTCATGAGGCCACGTGCTATCGCGTCTGCCAGGGTTCCGTCACGGGGAGACGGCAGGACTCAAAGCTCTGCAGGGCTGGGAAGGAAGGTGTCCTCAAAGCTTTGACAGCTAGGGATTCTCTGGGTTCTGAATATTTGCTTTTCCCTCAGCTCATTTTATGGGCTTCCTTGGTGGCTCAGACAGTAAAGAATCCACATGCAATGCAGGAGACCCACGTTCAATCCCTGGGTTGGGAAGATCCCCTGGAGAAGGGTATGGCTAACCACTCTAGTATTCTTGCCTGGAGAATCCCATGGACAGAGGAGCCTGGTGGGCTACCATTCATGGGGTCGCAAAGAGATAGTACTGAGTGACTAACACATTCCCAGCTCATTTTACCATACACTGCTCCCCTGAACATTCTCTGGCACTGTGAATTCAGAGCCAATATCCATCAGTCTGATGCTCTACAGGATGATGGCAAAGGAGCCTTCATCTGGGGCCTGGAATTCTTGGGCATCACCCTGGAGGAGGAAATGCATCCCACTTCAGTATTCTTGCTTAGAAAACCTCATGGACAGAGGAGCCTGGTGGGCTGCAGTCGAAAGGGTCACGAAGAGTCAGACACGACTGAGCAACTGTGTATGCACCTCAGTGGAAGACTGGATACCAACATTATGTGAAGCTCACTGGACAATGCGTTTGAGAGAAAACTCTGAGAATAAAAAGCAAAGAAGAGGAATGGAAGAAAAAAGAAGGAAAAGAGGAATTATGGTTAGTGAAAAAAAAGTAAAAGAGAAACAAGGGTATAAATTGAAGAAGAAGGAATAAAAGGACGGAGACTTGGAGAAGAGAATGAAGCATCTTTTGAGTAGTTATTATCTCTACTTTCTTTTTTATTTTTTAAAGTTTTTTTTTCCTTTTTTTGATGTGGACCATTTTAAAGTCTTTATTAAACTGATTACAATATTGCTTCTGCTTTACATTTTGGTTTTTTGGCCATGAGGCATGTGCATTCTTAGCTCCTCAACCAGGGCTTAAACCCACATCCCCTGCATTGGAAGGCAAAGTCTTAACCAATGGACTGCCAAGGAAGTCCCAATATCTCTATTTTAAAGATAAGGAAAATGATTTTGCTCAAGATTAAATAACTCATAAGTGATGGAACTGCAATTTGAGTGTACAGACCAAACCCTGGACTCCTAATTCTGAAGCCTACCTTCTCATAACAACATGCTGTCTCCCCCCCGTTCCTTTTACTATCACTATCCTTGAAATCTTGGAGTCCACTTCACTAAAACCAGCTATTTTACACATTTACACTTGACCTGAAGACCCCTGCATATCTTTCCCCATTCTGGATTGCAGACTAAAATCTTTGATTTATTTCCTTTGCTTTCTAGTCATTATCAGAACTTTACATTTTTCATGTTCAATTTTGTTAGATTCAACACATTGACAGGTTATAGACTGTCAAAATACTTTTAAAGCCACATTCTGATTTTTATCTAATTCAGTTTCTGTGAGTTTTATGCCATTAGCAATTTTTATAATTGCCCCTTTTATATTTTCTTCCTGGTTACTGATAAAAGCACTGAACAGAAAAGGACCAAGAAATGATCATTTAAAATTTCCCTCCAAGTTGTTCTCAGATCTTTAATTAGCACTTTGTGAGTAGAGTTTTAGCTAGCTACTAATCCACCAAATTATACAACCATCCCAAAAGTATTTCTTCAACTTTTAACAAGTAACATAAAAAGTCTCTGTTATATATTTTATGGAAATATCATCTCATTATATGTACTGTATTTGGCTTATCCTCCCATCTGGAACCTAATTTCAAATTATTTACATGACCAAACTGAGAATATACCATGAACCTCATACAGTCTTATAAGTGGATTACTTTATTATCCTTCCTAAATGTTAATAACAAATGCTTTTCACTGATACATTTAAAGTCATTAAATGTGATATTAAACACACTTCCCTGGTGGTGTTGCCTGCCAATGCAAGAGTCTTATATAAGAGATGTGGGTTCAATCATTTGGTGGTGAAGATGCCCTGGAGAAGGAAATGGCACCCACTCCAGTATCCTTGCCTGGAGAATCCCATGGACACAGCAGTCTGGCGGGTTACAATCCATAAGGTTGCAAAGAGTCGGACACGACTAAAGTGACTTAGCATGCAGAGCACGCCTGCAAATGTGATGTTAAACGTAGGTTTAGTTAAATCACAGCATTAGCTTAGCCATCTGTTTTGAATATGGTATCCTAATAATTTTAGAGACTTCACGGATTGTTTTATACACTTGCATACTTATCTGTCTTCTTAAAGAACATGGGCCTTGTGGTCAAGACTGGGAGGAAAAAGAGCTAGATTCTAACCCCACTTCTTCCAGTAGCTACCTTGGTGATGGTATTATGTCATTACTAATGTATGTTTCATTTGATTTATTTATACAGTTAAAAGGATTTATCATATTAGCATTTATTTCCCAAAGCATTCTTAAAATTTTGCTTCCATGTCTCAGTAGACATCTCTGAAAACATGATGTCTATGGTAAAACAGCTTTGGGCCTTGTCAAAAGAGCTCCTTACCATAGGATTATCAGAGTCTTTAAACTAAAAATGTTTTCTCCAACAAAGAGCTATGCTAGTTTTTCCCAATTTGTTAAGATTACAACACTTCTACAGGTTTAATCTCATTGGTTGCTGTTCTCCGTACACTGGAAAGTATAAAAATACACTTGAAGATCTAAATGTCACTTCTACTCCAGAAGGTTCTATAATTACAATATATTCTACACCCACACAAAGTACAAGATCTAAAGTTTTCATTAGAAAGGCCAAATCTAGGCAAGCTGAATCATAATGGTGTCAGTAGATTGGAACAGAGCTATAACTAAATTTCTGAGGTCAATATTGATTTTGTCTTGTTGTTGTGGGGTTAAAATAATGTTAAAAGAGAATAGAAACATAAGTTTAAGGTAGGCTTAATGAAAATTGTATATAAAAAGAAGGATGTAGAAAATAGCTTGTAGAAATATACAGTCAAATAGAAAGCTAATAAAATGTAATATTTGAATTAGATATTCTGACAGATGGCATTGGCCTGGTTGAACAGTGTGTTAACATAACAGAACTCTAATTTTTCTTGCTTTTCTGTAGATTCCTCATCTACTTAAGTTTCCATTGAATATAGTGTTAAGAGAAAAAAAATTAAAAGCTGGAAGGCACATAAGATGAACATGATTTCTTAAAAGACCTAAGTATTTGTTATATACTGATAAATGATCGCCCTCAAAGTGTTGTATAAGGAAGCTGTCGTATCTGTCCCCTCTGTGCACAGCTGAGCTCAGGAAAATACAAGCCCAGATGTTTCACCACGTATCACTTGTCACAAACACCGAGTTCCTTAAAGGTGGTTTTTATACAGCTCCATATTCTTCAGTATTTCTACTTTAGGACCCCTCCATAGTAAATGCTCAATACATATTCGCTGATGAAACTGCACTAGAAGCTGTATGAGGTGGTAGAGATACAAAGAGGCCTGAATGACGTATATACACGACTGTGTAGAAAATGGACAAGCAATGAGAGCCTTCTGGACGGCACAGACCCCACTCAGGGCCCTGATGACCCAGTGGGAAGGAAATCTGAAAAAGAAGGGCTATGTGCACGTGCATGGCTGATGAGCTATGTTGTACAGCAGAAACTATCACGACATTGTATAGCACGTGCATGCCAATAAAAATCAAAACGAAAACCAGAGCGTCATGTCACTCAGCTCCTTCCCTTGACATTAGGGCTCTAGTCAAGAACACGGTGGCCTTGGAGCCCAGAAGCGCTATGGAAGAGTTACACAAAACGCCGGAATTCTGGCTTGTAGAGAGTGCAGGACCCTGGCCAGCTTCACCTCGCACCAGCATTCTCTCTTTGTGGTCAGCTCAGACTGTTCCTAGCGGTTCAGATGCATCCCTCCCATCTTGCTTAAGTGAGCGTACATGTTTTCTCTAGCTGAAATGTACCGTCCCCACTTTGTATGATTAAAACTCACAGAAAACTTTGAAATCTCAATTCAAATATCGTCTCTCTGCAGGAAGCTTTTCCAGACCCTGAGACTGTTTTTGTGTTCTAGTCACTAAATCGTGTCCAACTCTTGCAACCCCATGGACTGTAACCTGCCAGGCTTCTCTGTCCTTGGGGTTTACCAGGCAAGAATACTGGAGTGGTTGCCATTTCCTTCTCCAGGGGATCTTCCCAACCCAGGGATTGAACCCGGGTCTCCTGCACTGTGGGCAGATTCTTCACCGACTGAGCTACACGGGAAGCTGAGCCAATATATTCTCACACCATTCTCTATCTTTCCTCCTCAGCAATCATCATGGCTTGTCATATACATTTATCTGCATGATTTTTAAAATTAATTTCTATACATTCTAACCTAGACTATATATTCCATGAAACCATAGACTCTGCCTGTTTTATTCAACATTTACTACCAGTACTTAGTAAAGAATTTTTCATATAGAAAGTATTCTCTAAACAGTTGTTGATTGAATGCAAAGAATTAGAAAAACTATTAAAAGTCCAACGAAGGCAAGTATTTTATTTTACTCTTTTACTCTTTTTACTCTTTATCCTGAAGTCTATTGGGAGGAATTTAATATTAAGTAAAGAAGTGAACAGATATGCATTTTGTAATAAAACTCTGACTATGATGTCAAAAATTGTTCAGAAATGGGCTAAGACTACAGGTAAAGAGTCTAATTAGAAGTTCATATGATAACACAGGTAAAGGGTTATGGTTACTTGAACTAGGTACTGGATCATGAGATAGAAGGAAGTATGAGATTTGAGAGATATTATGAAGGTGGAAAAAAAACCAGATATTATGTGGTGGAAATGAGGAAGGAGGAAAATGTGTCACAGTTGGTTGTTAGCTTTCTAGTTTGGGCAAATACATGGATGGTGTCTTTGCCCAATGAGAAAGTGAAATGAAAGTGGGAACTAATATATACTTCTTGTAATGTTGAGTAATAAGAGATTTCCAGTGGATACGTAGATCGAATCTGAGAATCAGAGAAAGAAGACAACTAGACAATGAGCTTTTGAAAAAAAACTGATGAAATACAACATAAAATTTATCATCTTAATCATTTTGAGGGTACAGTTCAGTGGTATTAAGTATATGCATTTGGTTGTGCCGCCATTGTCACCATCCATCTCCAGGACAGAAATTCTGTATCCATTAAGTAATAACTCTCCATTCCTCTTCTTAACCAGCCCCTGGCCACCACCATTTTACCTTCTGTCTCTATGAATTTGACTACTTAGGTATCTGATTTAAGCAGAATCATATGATATTTGTTCCTTTATGACTTGTCATTTTTTTCATGAAACATAATGTTTATCCATTAAACATTATAAGGCTTATCCATGTTATAACGTGTGTAAGAATTCCTTTCCTTTTTTTAAAAAAATATAATACTCATCTGTTACCTTAAAGTAAGGATCTTTAAGGAAAAAGTGGCATAGTAAGTAATATCTTCCCTTTAAAGCTAATTACTGAGGTATGCTTTAAGTGGATGCATTTTTTCTAGCATAAATTATTTCTCAATTTCAGGGTGGGGCATTATTTAACTCTTTTAAAGCTTAAATTCACCTTTTTCTTCCCTTTTCCCCCCACTAGGCTACATCTAGGTACTGAATTTCATTTAAAAAATCCAATAATTATTTATTAATCACCTGTGCACCTCTGGCTACAATGTTTAAACATTGAAAATAACTCTCTGATGACTTTTAAAAATATTCATGCATCTGCCAAAATTCTCATGGAGGGAAACAGATTGCCTACCACTTAAATTTATATGTTTATATTATATACATTATTAGCCTCTGAAATAGTTCTAGGCAGACAGCTAGAATTAATCTACTTCAAGAAAAAAATTTGTTTCTACATTATTTCCAGAAAGTTTTGATATTTCTATGGTATCATCAACCTATCTCTGCCGAAAAGGTGATCCAGAGAAGGCATGTGATCTGTGAGGGTTTCCAGTGTGTTGCACAGGCAAATCTTTTCTGGTATTAATCACAAAATCACCCACCAGCTTAATTTTTATCTTTGATATAGATCCTTATTTGCCTTCTCATATAATCATTGGCAATTTATTGAACCCATTTGGTAAGGAAACATTTGGTCTTCCCTGGTGGCTCAGATGGTAAAAATCTTCCTGCAATGTGGGAGACCTGGATTCGATCCCTGGGTTGGGAAGATTCCCTGGAGAAGGGCATAGCAACTCACTCCAGTATTCTTGCCTGGAGAATCCCATGGACAGAGGAGCCTGGCGGGCTGCAGTTCACGGGGTCGCAAAGAGACGGACGCGACTGAGTGACTAAGAACACAAGGAAACAGTAAAGAGGGTCAGAGCCAGACTTCCATCCCAATCTACTATTTATCACCTCTGTGACATAGTTCAAGCCACTTTTTCTTATGGGCATTAGTTTGTTCAGTTTAAAAATGAAGCTAGTGGTAGGTGATGAGGGTGAGACGGCAATTTTAAGAATGATTGCAGATATTAAAAGGATAAATGAATGCCAAATTCCTCTGTAAGTTAAAAAAAAAGCCTACATATCATTATTGTTTTTCATATATACCAATAGGCTATTTTTCAGCAACTACCAGAAGTGAATGTTGGGTAATCAGTAGGAATTTTTGATAACTGAAGCATGCAAACCACAAACTTAAACAGAATTTTATAGCCATTCTTTCCTTAACTCGTTTCATGAATTAATTTACCCTCATACTGATTTCCTATGTAATATCCTAGTGGCATTTTGAGTTGTCTCCATATTTTGGCTTCCTTTACAAACTGAAGGACACTTGAGAACAATTTATATCTATGAATTATCACCTAAGCTCAAGCAACATATCATTGTAAAAGGTCAAATATAAATGTCCACTTTCTTCAGAACTGAAGAAACACTTTGAACTCAATACACTATGAAATTTTAAATTGCATCTTAACACAGCAGGTCATTTCATTCAGAAGTAATGCTTTTCATACAATTTAATGGAGCAGCATTCAGAGCTTTCAAAACCTTTTCTTAATCTCTTTTTCATTTCTATAATGTACTCTTCTTTAATGTACAGGCCACTGTTTGGTTGTGGACATTTCTCCACAAATATGTCTTAAGTTCTCATCCATCTAGTCAAGAAATGTGTGAAATATTCCTGAAGATTGCTTTTATTTTTTTCTTGTTACCTGTGTAAAAATTGATTCAAAGGTAAACTTTACCATGAAAACTGGGACAAAAGTTCACTAGACTTCAACAGTTTATAAATTAAGTCTACTGGGAATACTTTCTAATTTAAAAAAAATCCACCTTTATTGGCAATGTGCTTCATCGGCTTTCCTTCGGTAACACAAAATTAATGTAGTATATTATTGATGGGGCTTCTTTTGCATCTTACATCTTTCTAATTAGTCTCTTTATATAAACTTCTATTTTTTACATAAACTTTTTAAACAAAGCAATTATGTATGTTAAAATTCTAGTTAACTATTTAAATTCAAAGTTTGGTATGTTTTATTCTTGGTGCTTCTCTGGAAGTTCAATGTAAAGAATTGGCCTGCTAAGGCAGGAGGCATGGGTTCAGTCCCTGGGTTGGGAAGATCGCCCGGAGAAGGAAATGGCCCAGAATATTGGAAATAAAAGCAAAAATAAACAAATGGGACCTAATGAAACTTAAAAGCTTTTGCACAACAAAGGAAACTATAAGTAAGGTGAAAAGACAGCCCTCAGATTGGGAGAAAATAATAGCAAACGAAGCAACAGACAAAGGGTTAATCTCAAAAATATACAAGCAACTCCTGAAGCTCAATTCCAGAAAAATAGATGACCCAATCAAAAAATGGGCCAAAGAACTAAACAGACATTTCTCCAAAGAAGACATACAGATGGCTAACAAACACATGAAAAGATGATCAACGTCACTCATTATCAGAGAAATGCAAATCAAAACCACAATGAGGTACCATTACACGCCAGTCAGGATGGCTGCTATCCAAAAGTCTACAAGCAATAAATGCTGGAGAGGGTGTGAAGAAAAGGGAACCCTCTTACACTGTTGGTGGGAATGCAAACTGGTACAGCCGCTATGGAAAACAGTGTGGAGATTTCTTAAAAAACTGGAAATAGAACTGCCATATGACCCAGCAATCCCACTTCTGGGCATACACACCGAGGAAACCAGATCTGAAAGAGACACATGCACCCCAATGTTCGTCGCAGCACTGTTTATAATAGCCAGGACATGGAAGCAACCTAGATGCCCATCAGCAGACGAATGGATAAGGAAGCTGTGGTACATATACACCATGGAATATTACTCAGCCGTTAAAAAGAATTCATTTGAATCAGTTCTAATGAGATGGATGAAACTGGAGCCTATTATACAGAGTGAAGTAAGCCAGAAAGATAAAGACCAATACAGTATACTAACACATATATACGGAATTTAGAAAGATGGTAATGATAACCCTATATGCAAAACAGAAAAAGAGACACAGATGTACAGAACAGACTTTTGGACTCTGTGGGAGAAGGCGAGGGTGGGATGTTTCGAGAGAACAGCATCGAAACATGTATATTATCTAGGGTGAAACAGATCGCCAGTCCAGGTTGGATGCATGAGACAAGTGCTCAGGGCTGGTGCACTGGGAGGACCCAGAGGGATGGGATGGAGAGGGAGGTGGGAGGGGGGATCAGGATGGGGAATACATGTAAATCCATGGCTGATTCATGTCAATGTATGACAAAAACCACTACAATATTGTAAAGTAATTAGCCTCCAACTAATAAAAATAAATGAAAAAAAAAAAATAAAAGAAGGAAATGGCAACCCACTCCAGTATTCTTGTCTGGAGAATTACATGAACAGAGGAGCCTGTAGGCTACGGTCATGGGTTGCAAAGAGTTGGACATGACTTAGCGACTAAACAACAACAATATTCTTGGTGCACAGTAAAATTTATGTTGGTTGATTTGTTTCAGATCTTGGGAAGTGTTACAATACTGATAATATTCATCCATTTATATTATCAACAAACATTTTAGAGTACCTGTTCTCTGTCAGAAGATGTAATCCATGCATTCATGGAACTCAGATCAATAGAAATAGAATATATGTGTATATGTATGTGTATATACATATGTGTGTATATGTATTATACACGCAGAAATTCAAGTAGACAAATTGAGAAAGTGTAATGAAACAAAACAAATGTGATTCAAGGTGGTTCAGGGGTTACATAGACAAAAATTCAGGTAAAATTCTTTGGAGGCCATATTTTGCTTAAGAATTTAAAAAAAAAAAAAGTTAGCTGTTCCAGAAGTAGAAGATTCCAACACGAAAATAAAATAAGTTCAGTTCCTTAGGGGAATTCTTAGCAGAAAAGCAGCAGCCGGGTGGTATATAATGAGTAATGTTATGGGGTTTAGATAGATGAAATGAGATTAGATGAAATGAAATTGGAGAAGCAAAAGGGCCACTGATAAGGAGTTAGAACCTTATTCTAAGAGAGTCAGAGAAAAAAGGGGGAAGTAGATGGTTTTATATAGATTATTTTCCATCACTCTGTGTGACACTTTATATTCTCATTTACCCTTCATGATAACCTTTTGAGAAATTTGTTATTAGCCTGAAATTATACATTAGAAAAATATGATTTACATGCTGGACAGTTAATAAAGGGAAAAGCTAATTTCAGATCTGAGTGTGTTTGTTACAAGCATGTTATTCAGTTTTACTGTAGCCCACTACTGAACAGAGAATATCAATACTGAGCTTGGCCATGAAATACTACAAATTACAGATGCTGGAGAGGGTGTGGAGAGAAAGGCACCCTCCTACGTTGTTGTGGGAATGTAAACTGGTACTGCCTTGTGGAGAACAGTATGGAGGTTCCTTAAAAAACTAAAAATAGAGTTACCGTATGATCAAGTGAGCCTACTCCTGGGCATGTATCCAGAGAAAACTCTAGTTCAAAAAGATACATGCACCCCAACATTCATTGAGGCACTGTTTACAATAGCCAAGACATGGAAGCAACCTAAATACCTTTGACAGAAACATGGAAAAAGATGTGTAACAATGTAACATTACTCAGACATAAAAAAGAAAACAAAATAATGCCATTTGGAACAATCTGGATGGACCTAGAGATTCCATACTGCCTGAAGTTAGGCAGAGAAAGACAAATATATATCACTTATAAGTGAAATCAAAAAAATTATACAAGTGAACTCTTTTACAGAAACAGACTCTCAGACTTCAAAAGCAAACTTATGTTTACCTAAGGGGAGGAGAGGACGAGGGATAAATTAGGAGTTTTGGATGAACATATACATAGTGCTATATATATCATAGATAGCCAACAAGGACCTACTGTGTATCACAGGGAACATAGTCTCAATATTTTGTAATAACCTCTAACAGAAACCACTCCAGTGTTCTTGCCTGGAAAATCCCATGGACGGAGGAGCCTGGTGGGCTGCAGTCCATGGGGTCGCTAAGAGTCGGACACGACTGAGCGACTTCACGTTCTCTTTTCACTTTCATGCATTGGAGAAGGAAATGGCAACCCACTCCAGTGTTCTTGCCTGGAGAATCCCAGGGACGGGGAGCCTGGTGGGCTGCCGTCTGTGGGGTCACCCAGAGTCAGACACGACTGAGGCGACTTAGCAGCAGCAGCAGCATAACAGAAAAGAATCACAATTAGAACAGGTTCTTGAAAATATTTGGTGATCAACAAATAGTAACTGAACGAAAGAATGAATGACTAGACTAGCTAATGAATAAATGAAAAGTAAGACATTCTCTAGGTAAGAGTGTAATACAAAACTTTTTCATAGTGTCAATTACTTTAAGGCATTCAGTGCTCTTTACCTATTCAAAGTAACTTGATACCATGATATTATGTGTCTGAGTTTTTATACTCCTTAAAAAGGCAGTAGGGTGTGGAGTATTAGTTCTCAAAGATTAGTGTATACGAGAACCACTGTTTTTTTCAGAGTTCTTCAAGTGATTTGTGTTTGTCTATTAATCTAAGATAATTTTGAAAAATTACCTTTCACATATTCAACTTGATATCTAAATATTTCCATCATAAGTTAAAATACTTACAAAGGGTGTAACCTCCAGAGTACTGTAAATACAAGCATTCTAAGAAAATACATTTAGTCATTCTTTTTGATGTAGCCAATGGAATAAAAATAGCATAGTGCTTTTGATACCCAGCATTTAAAAAAATGTGAAAAGCTTTCATTCAGTAGTTGAAAAAGTAACACTACTCATTTTTTCTCTTTTGTCTCATCTGTCCATTTTATTTTCAGCAGAGAGTTTAATCTTAATTTAAATATCTTATGATAAAGAATTTTAATGACTACATTATTAGATTTCTATGATAATTTTTAAACTAATTTTAAAAATATTCTATGTCTATAAAATTCTATGTCTTAAGTTTTTTCTTCAGGATTGAAGTCATCAAGTCATCGTTGTGACTAGTATTAGTTCATATTTTACGAAAAGACTGAAAATACATTTCAAAATGTGATAGTGAAGATGTAAAATGAAAGTAAAATTTCACTGGAAATTCATCCTTTAATGAGATGTAAAATACTCTCTTTCAATTTAGATCATGTATCCAAGGGTCAATATCATTTTTGGCTACAGTTATAAAGGTTTTAACGCCAATCAATTCCTGATTTTTTAAAAATAATAATCACTGATAAACTTTGTTCAAATTTAAAAAAAGTAGATGAAGTTGGAAGGAGTTTCATAATAGCAATATAACATGACTCCTTGAACTCATTTTGTGTTACATGGCCCAAATTGCAGTAATCCATTATCAAAAATTATGTTTAATGATCTATAAGCTGACGACTCAGTTCGATTCTCTTTTCATTTTGTTGAAAGGAAGTAATTAGAAACCACGGTACTTGCAGAAAGATTTATTTTATAGTCATTACTGACATTTACCTTCTCAACATCAATATTTTGAATTATCTCTGTGTTTAACATTCTGAGGGACTGCACACGATGGCGATGCTATGCCATTGCTAGATAAGGTCTAGCTTTGTGAAATGGGCTTCCCAAGTGGGTCAGTGGTAAATAATCTTCTTGCCATTGCAAGAGATGTGGGTTTGATCCCTGGGTCGGGAAGATCCCCCGGAGAAGGAAATGGCAACCCACTCCAGAGTTCTTGCCTGGGAAATCCCAGGGACAGAGGAGCCTGGCGGGCTGCAGTCCACGGGGTGGCAGAGAGTGGGACAGGACTGGGCAGCAGCAGGTCCTGTGAACCAGAGGACCGGGTCCGGGAGGAACCGCGGCGAAAGACCGAGTGCGTTCTCAGGGAGATTAGATTCAGGAAGAGCACTTGTGGAAACCGAGAATTCCGCAACTGATTCTCTTAGATCTATTCGAACCCCTGCATTTCTTCGGCAGTTTTTATGTGCATATACATAGATGCATGCATGCTAAATCGCTTTAGCTGCGTCCAACTCGGTGGGACCCTATGGGCTGTGGCCCGCCCACCAGGCTCCGCCGTCCTTGGGATGCTCCAGCCAAGGACACCGGATGGGGGGCTGCGGCCTCCTCCAGGGGTTCCCTGACCGGGCGGACCTGAGTCTCTTATGTCTCCCACACTGGCACACGTGTTCGTTACCACGAGCGCCACCTGAGACTAGGGTTTTAACCATGTTCCTTTCCAGCTACTCTCCTAGGAGAGCTGGTGATCTAGAATACTAGCTGAAACGGAATATGGCTAAAATCCTGACCCCAGAGACGGTAATTCTGTAGGTCTACTATGAGGCCAGGTATCTGTCTTTTATGGTTTGCTTTTTTAGCAAACTCATCCCAGATGATTCTGATGAAGGTTATCCAAAGACTGCTTTCCAAAAAATATTGTGTGGAGAAAGTAAATGCTTAAATAAGAACAGTAGATAATGTTATTTATGGCTTTGTCCCAAGAACTGTTGTGTGTCATATGTTACAAATATTTACTCATAAAATCCTTTTCACACTGATGGAAGCATTACTATTTTTCCATTTTAAATTTGGATAAATTGAGTTAATGAGAAACTTCAATCACTTGTGTGAATACACAACATGAAATGGGAGTGAACATGAGTTAACATGAGCCTAGTGAAGATTCAGGGCACAGATAATCTAGAATTCCAAGCTGGGCAGTAACAATGTTGTTGGGAAACAATGTGAATATACGGAAGGATTTTATATAAATAGTGATATCCTCAGCCTAGACGAGGGGGCAGAATGCTGGAAAATGCCAATATTTAAGGAAAAGATAAAGGAAGAAAAACCTGGATAGATAAAGAAAGGTCGGGTTACAGAGAGAGAATGATATAGCCAAAGCAAACCCTCCAAAAGAATGAAATAAGCTATTAATGTCACATGGTACAGACTAAGAAACAGTAGAACATAAAATTGCCCACCGAATTTAGTAAACAAAAAGAGATCACTGTTGAAAAAGATTTAATTGGTGTCATAGAAATAGAAATTAGCTGGCAGTAGTTTGAAAAATAAATGCAGAAAGAAAATTGAAGAATGTATACAACTCTTTCATGACACTTAATTGTAAAGAAGAAAAAGATTTGTTGCTACTGCAAGGCTGAGGTCAAAGGAGTAGTTTTACAGTTTGAAGAAAAAACATAGGAGGAAATTAATGATTAGGAGCTGATAAATAAGTAATTCAAGAAAATAGAAAAGTTGGAACTCCAGGGTTCAGAAGGAAGCTAACTGTACAACTACTGAATTAATATAGGATACAGATAAGAGTTGGGTTAAAGGAAAAGATGGTTGGTACTAAAAAATTTTACTCAATACGTAAGTCTCTGCAGGTCAGTAGATGACAGTGATTAAGAGAAATAGGAGGTGATATTTCTGATCATCCTCAAAGGATCAGTTATTTTTACAAGTGTGTTCAAAGAGCATGCTTGAAAAGTGGCGTTGAGGAGTTATGATAACAGTAAGTTAGATCTATTAGAAATAAATGAATTAAAAATTATTCTTTGAGTCAGCCATTTAACATGTCACTTGAGTGCTTATTTCTTTATGCTAAGGACTCAAGTGATAAATAAGGTTATTTCCACACTTCTCAACCAATGATATTACTCAAGGTAAGGGTGTTTATAAAAATTTCTAAGGAGTTTACAGACAGCTTATAATCATACAGTTTGCCTTGGAAACAAACAGATCATTCTGTCGTTTTTGAGATTGCATCCAAGTACTGTATTTTGGACTCTTTTGTGACCATGATGGCTACTCCATTTCTTCTAAGGGATTCCTGCCCACAGCAGTAGATATAATGGTCATCTGAGTTAAATTCACCCATTCCAACCCATTTTAGTTCACTGATTCATAGAGTGTTGACATTCACCCTCACCATCTCTTCTTTGACCACTTCCAATTTGCCTTGATTCATGGACCTAACATTCCAGGTTCCTATGCAATATTGCTCTTTACAGCATCAAACCTTGCTTCTATCACCAGTCACATCCGCAAGTGGGTGTTGTTTTTGCTTTGGCTCCATCCCTTCAGTCTTTCTGGAATTATTTCTCCACTGATCTCCAGTAGCATATTGGGCACCTACCGACCTGCGGAGTTCCTCTTTCAGTGTCCTATCTTTTTGCCTTTTCATACTGTTCATGGGGTTCTCAAGGCAAGAGTACTGAAGTGGTTTGCCATTCCCTTCTCCAGTGGACCACATTCTGTCAGACCTCTCCACCATGACCCGTCCATCTTGGGTGGCCCCACACGGCATGGCTTAGTTTCACTGAGTTAGACAAGGCTGTGGTCCTGTGATCAGATTGGCTAGTTTTCTGTGATTATGGTTTTAGTGTGTCTGCCCTCTGATACTCTCTCATAACACCTACCATCTTACTTGGGTTTCTTTTACCTTGGACGTGGAGTAGCTCCTCTCGGCCCTCCTGCACCCGCGCAGCTGCCGCTCCTTGGACGTGGGGTTGCTCTTCTCGGCCACCACCCCTCACACCAGGCGTGGGGTAGCTCCTCTTGGCCATCACCTCTGACCTTGGGCATGTGGTAGCTCCACACCTTTTAGAACTAACACCCCTAAAAGATGTCCTTTTCATTATGGGGGACTGGAATGCAAAAGTAGGAAGTCAAGAAACACCTGGAGTGACAGGCAAATTTGGCCTTGGAGTACAGAATGAAGCAGGGCAAAGGCTAATAGAGTTCTGCCAAGAGAATGCACTGGTCATAGCAAACACCCTCTTCCGACAACACAAGAGAAGACTCTACACATGGGCATCACCAGATGGTCAACACTGAAATCAGATTGATTATATTCTTTGCAGCCAAAGATGGAAAAGCTCTATACAGTCAGTAAAAACAAGACTGGGAGCAAACTGTGGCTCAGATCATGAACTCCTTATTGACAAATTCAGACTTAAATTGAAGAAAGTAGGGAAAATCACTAGATCATTCAGGTATGACCTAAATCAAATCCCTTATGAATATACAGTGGAAGTGAGAAATAGATTTAAGGGGCTAGATCTGATAGACAGAGTGCCTTATGAACTATGGACGGAGGTTCGTGACATTGTACAGGAGACAGGGATTAAGACCATCCCTATGGAAAAGAAATACAAAAAAGCAAAATGGCTGTCTGAGGAGGCCTTACAAATAGCTGTGAAAGGAAGAGAAGTGAAAAGCAAAGGAGAAAGGAGAAAAGGAAAGATATTCCCATCTGAATTCAGAGTTCCAAAGAATAGCAAGGAGAGATAGAAAAGCCTTCCTCAGCGATCAATGCAAAGAAATAGAGGAAAACAACAGAATGGGAAAGACTAGAGATCTCTTCAAGAAAATTAGAGATACCAAAGGAACATTTCATGCAAAGATGGGCTCGATAAAGGACAGAAATGATATGGACCTAACAGAAGCAGAAGATGTTAAGAAGAGGTGGCAAGAATGCACAGAAGAACTGTACAAAAAAGATCTTCACAACCCAGATAATCACAATGGTGTGATCACTCACACTCACCTAGAGCCAGACATCCTGGAATGTGAAGTCAAGTGGGCCTTAGGAAGCATCACTATGAACAAAGCTAGTGGATGTGATGGAATTCCAGCTGAGCTATTTCAAATCCTGAAAGATGATGCTATGAAAGTGCTACACAATATATGCCAGCAAATTTGGAAAACTCAGCAGTGGCCACAGGACTGGAAAAGGTCAGTTTTCATTCCAGTCCCAAAGAAAGGGAATGCCAAAGAATGCTCGGACTACCGCACAATTGCATTCATCTCACACGCTAGTAAAGTAATGCTCAAAATTCTCCAAGCTAGGCTTCAGCAATACATGAACCGTGAACTTCCAGATGTTCAAGCTGGGTTTAGAAAAGGCAGACAGACCAGGGATCAAATTGCCAACATCCACTGGATCACTGAAAAAGGAAGAGAGTTACAGAAAAACATTGATTTCTGCTTTATTGACTATGCCAAAGCCTTTGACTGTGTGGATCACAATAAACTGTGGAACATTCTGAAAGAGATGGGGATACCAGACCACCTGACCTACCTTTTGAGAAACCTATATACAGGTCAGGAAGCAACATTTAGAACTGAACATGGAATGACAGACTGGTTTCAAATAGGAAAAGGTGTATGTCAAGCCTGTATATTGTCACCCTTGTTATTTAACTTATATGCTGAGTACATCATGAGAAATGCTGGGCTGGAAGAAGCAAAAGCTGGAATCAAGATTGCCGGGAGAAATATCAACAACCTCAGATATGTGGATGACAGCACCCTTATGGCAGAAAGTGAAGAGGAACTAAAAAGCCTCTTGATGAAAGTGAATGAGAGTGAATAAGTTGGCTTAAAGCTCAACATCAGAAAACTAAGATCATGGCATCTGGTCCCATCACTTTATGGGAAATAGATGGGGAAATAGTGTCAGACTTTATTTTTTGGGGCTCCAAAATCACTGCAGATGGTGATTGCAGTCTTGAAATTAAAAGACACTTATTCTTTGGAAGGAAAGTTATGACCAACCTAGATAGTATATTAAAAAGCAGAGACATTGCTTTCCAACAAAGGTCCGTCTAGTCAAGGCTATGATTTTTCCAGTAGTCATGTATGGATGTGAGAGTTGGACTGTGAAGAAAGCTGAGCGCCGAAGAATTGATGCTTTTGAACTGTGGTGTTGGAGAAGAGTCTTGAGAGTCCCTTGGACTGCAAGGAGACCCAACTAGTCCATCCTGAAGGAGATCCATCCTGGGTGTTCATTGGAAGGACTGATGTTGAGGCTGAAACTCCAGTACTTTGGCCACCTCATGCGAAGAGTTGACTCATTGGAAAAGACCCTGATGATGGGAGGGATTGAGGGCAGGAGGAGAAGGGGACGACAGAGAATGAGATGGCTGGATGGCATACTGACTCGATGGGCATGAGTTTGAGTAAACACTGGGAGTTGGTGATGGACAGGGAGGCCTGGCGTGCCGTGGTTCATGGGGTCCCAGAGTCGGACATGACTGAGCAACTGAACTGAACTATAATCATATGTTTGTTTGTGTGTGTGTGTGTGTGTCCTTTTCAGGAAAAACAAAGCACTTTTTGTTATTTTCATTTTGATAGCATCAGATATCTTTGTGCAAGTGATTAGTGGTAATTAGCTATGAAATTTTGGAACAAAGCATGATCTGATACGTGTGTAAGATGCCATATCATAAGATAACTGCAATAGATAAAATTTTCTAATAGAAATATATAAAAACACTATGGGAACAGAAAGTGGGTGTGTTCACAATGCCTAAACATAGAGATGATGGGAAAGTACATATGGGAGGAGACATCTATTTTGAGTCTCATCCAGTGTAATTTCTACATTTAGAAAAGGGGAGCAGGTCATGTAGGTAACTGTGAAAGTCTTGAAATCATAAACATTGCCTGAATCCATATTTAGGAAGATAGTGCGTGGATGTTATTTGTCCTTATCGATACAAATTGTTCTGGGAGGTGGGGGTGGAAATGGTAATAAGATGTTCCACAAAGAAACAAATGAAATAAAGAAGTTCACCTTTGAACTTGTAAACCTCTTCAGCAGTGTGAAGGATTGGTTTCTGAGGGGAAGTTGGAGTGAAGAACACATGTTAATAGGTTACTGAAACTATTTAGAGTAGAGTTGAAAAAAAGACAAAATAGAGCAGAGGCTATGGGCGTGGAGAGGGTGCAAGAATTTGGGAATGACTTGGGTATATAGTGTAGCTGTTTTGAGTAGGGAAGGAGTCAAGGACTCCATGAGCCCTAACATAAACCACTGAACAGGCTAGAAGGTGGTGGTGACACTGACCAAGGTAAGAAAACCCAAAAAAGAAATAAATTCTTCAAGGCCAGGCTACCACGTTGCCAAATCAAACCACATTATAAAGTAAAATAATCCCAATAGAAGAAGTTATATATATATATATATATTTTTTTTGGCTACACACTTAGACAATTGATTACTCCACATAAAATTTGAGGCCATATGTCTGACTTGCTGACAACGCATGCTTCTGTTTTTGTTTTCAAAGAAGCCAAGCTGCAGAGGAAGTGAGCCATTCCCTAGCTCTCTTTCCACACAACATAAATCAGAAAGTGCACAGTCTGTCAGTGGAGTTATGGAAAATATGGATATAAAGGGACTCCTCCGTCTTCCTCCTTCCCTCTCCACCTGTGTCTGCCTAAGGCATGAAGATTGATCAGACATTTACAGAAGCAAGTGCCAAAGTCTTATTCACTGTGGTGCAAGAGTGTGAGATTGCCACGCTGCTCCAACAAAAGCAAAATGGCAGTATTTAAATGAACTGACACATCAGATCTCCTCAGTTGTTCTTTACAAGCAATGCATTAATCAGGGGATAAACAAGGTATTGTCATCCTGACAAGATTTTAGAGGACTGCATCAGAGAAATCTCCTGATATTACTGCTCTTGAATACAAACCAGGGCCTGACATTTCCCAAAAAGGACAACGATTTCAGAAATCGTTCTTTTTATGTCTTTCTATAGAAGAACGCGTTCTTAATTAGTGATCTGATTCTGTAGAACGTTGAGTCTCATCCAATGCATTTTCTAGGTTTACAAGCGGGGAGCAGACCCATTTATGAGCCTTCCTTGAAATAGGGGTGTTAAGCAATATCTGAAGGTGTTTTTTTCCTCTAGCGGTGACTTTAATGTTGGTGAATTTTTAGATCGTTCTTTAAACACATTCCTTCCTTCTACTTTCACAGCTCCTTTATTATGAGTCCTTACTGTGTTCTGCCTAACGCATCGCTTACTAAATGGTTACCTTGATTCCGATTCTTTCCTTCCTTCCTCCTTTCCTGCACAATATGTCCGCTTACTTTTGTGTCACTTGCCCACCCAGGAACCTTAAGACCCCTCTACCTTTCTCTAGTGCATTTTCTTACACGTCTTTGTTTGGCCTCACGAGTCTCTAACATCGATCACTGAGCTGACCCACAGCTTGGTCACCCACTGCCAGCCACAGGTGTCCTCTCCTCTAATGGAATGCTTGGTGCCTTTCCATGTCCACATTTTCAATTTTTATCCTTTTTCTTTCTTTTCTTCTTTTTTTGCAGGGAAACAAGTGTTTGTTGGAGATAAAAGAGTACATGTGGATAGACATTCAGGAAAGCTCAGAGAAAGAGTTGCACCTTCGTGGTAGTTTGAATCACTTATATGGGACATTTATTTTGGGTTTCCTTTGGCCAATCATCTTGCTTTGCCTGGTTCTGAGTCTGTATTTGGTTTAACTAAGGGTCCTCTTTTAAAATTCAATTCAGTTGTTATCTCTTTGATGAATCTGTTCCCATTATTTTTCTGAAATTACTTCTGCCTTTAAATGTTATTTCTAAGGTATATATTTCATTTTATTTGTAAAATAAGTGTATTTCTTGCTCAGATCCCTTTTAGTAGTCCATATTGCCATGTGGAAATAAGTATGTTGAGAGTGGACTTAATGTATATATTTTTAGAGGCAGAAGGTGTAGTTATAAAAAGGAGGGCTTAACAGATTAGGTGTAGTTTGTATCTGACCTCCAAGACAAAGGAGAACTTCAAGAAGAGTTCCTTGTGAGCTTGGAGTGTGCCAGGAAATCTGATGCTCATTTTTATTAAGTATCTCCCTGTTTCAACTATCTCCGCAATTTCTTTGCATTTCAATTTTCTTCTCCGACTTTCCCCTAGTGGAGGCACCTCCTACAACCAACATGCCTCTGGTTGCATTTTGGTGAGCTAGAGATAAATTGAACTTTTCATAAATTGCTATTATAAGGAAAAATAGGAATCAAAAAACAAATGTGAGCTAATCAACATATATCTGCCAATAGTGCCAGATTCTTATGACTCAATATAATTATTTTGGACTGGAGCTCCCTAAGCTTGCAAGAATTATCCAGGATATAGTCAGAAATGAGATCCTACCTCAGGCCTTATGAATTAGGTCCTCGTCAGCATAGTAAGACCAGGAAGAAAAATTAAGATTGCAAAGAAAGAAACATACTTTCATTATTCACATATATTTTTGCTACTCTAGGACACTGTAAAAGAATTTTTAGATCAATAGTTGACATTTAACAAGAGAGATTAGTAAGATTTATTGACACAAGCTCAAATACAGAGATCAATTTCATTTTTCTGTATAAACAGAAAATGAAATGTTTCAGTATATGTTATTTACATTAACATCAAAAATAGGAAGTGCCCGTGAATCTACTTTCTCTCTGTGGAGAATACTGAGGACTATTGTTTTAGTCTGCTTCCTCTGCCTAGCAATATATCACAAACTGGGTGGCTTAAACAATAGAAATGTATTCCTTCCAGTTCTGGAGGCTGGGGTTTATGACCCTCTTTTCTTCTTTATATTAGGACCCCAATGCTACTTGATTAGGGCTCCACTGTTATTACTTCATTTAAATTTAATTACCTCCTAAAGGCCCTATCTCCAAAAAGGGTCACACCAAGAGTTAGAGTTTTAACATGATATTTGAGGGAACACAATTCAACTTATAGCAAATATTGAAACAGATGTATATAAAAATGAGAGAAGTGTCCTGCTGGAAGACAGTAATGTAAAATATAATTTTTCTCTAAATTGATCAGTGGATCAACTGAAATACAAATAAAAATCCCAATGGGATTGCTCTTGGATTGGAAGAATTAATATTGTTAAAATGGCTATATTACTCAAGCAATCTACAGACCTAATGTGGTCTCCATCAAATTACCCATGACAATTTTCCAGAAAACTAGAACAAATAACTCTAAAATTTTTATGAAACCATAAAAGACCCAGAATTGCCAAAGCAAACCTGAGAAAAAATAAACAGGACACATAACCCTTCCAGAGGTCAGAGAGCACAACAAAACCACAGTAATGAAAACTGCATTGTCTTGGCACAAAAACAGACAATATATGAATCAATGAAACAGAATAGAACCCGGAAATAAACCCACACACCTACAGTCACTCTTTGACAAAGGAGGCAGGAATAGAAAATGGGAAAAGACAGTCCCTTCAGCAAGTGGTGTTGGCAAAGCTGGATAGCGACATGTAAATTAATGAATTAGAACACACTGTCATACCATACACAGAAATAAACTCAAGGCTGATTCATGTCAATGTATGACAAAAACCACTACAATATTGTAAAGTAATCAGCCTCCAACTAATAAAAATAAATGAAAAAAAAAAAAAAATAAACTCAAAGTGGCTTAAAGGAGTAAACAAAAGACATGACACCATAAAACTCCTAGAAGAGAACATAGGAAAAACATTCTCAGATATAAATAGTACCAATGTTTTCTTAGGTCAATCTCCCAAGGCAATAGAAAAAAAAGCAAAAATAAACAAATTGGACCTAATAAAACTTACAAGCGCTTGCATAGCAGAGAAAACCGTAAATAAGATGAAACAACTACCTACAGAGTGGAAGAAAGTATTTGCAAACAATGCAACCGACAGGGGCTTAATTTTCAAAACATACAAATAACTCATAGAACTTAACAACAACAGAAACAACCCAATATAAAATGGAAAGCAGATCTAAATAGACGTTTCTCCAAAGAAGACATACATTTGGGCAACAGGCTTATGAAAAGATGCTCAACATTTCTAATTATGAGAGAAGTAAAATAAAAACTACAACGATGTACCATCTCACACCCGTTAGAATGGCCATCATTAAGTCAACAAATAACAGATGCTGGAGAGGGTCTGGGGAGGAGGGAACTTCCTACACTGTTGGTGGGAATGTAAACGGATGCAGCCACAATGGAAAACAATGTGGAAGTTCCTCAAAAGCTAAAATAGAGCTACAATTTGATTCGGCAATCCCACTCCTGGGCATATGTCCAGACAAAGCTATAGTTCAAGAAATATGTACCCTATATTCATAGAAGCACCATTTATAACAGCCAAGACATGGAAACAACCTAAATCTCCATTGACAGGTGAATGGATAAAGAAGTGCTACATACATACAATGGTATACTGCTCAACCATGAAAAAGAATGAAATAGTGCCATTTTCAGCAACATAGATGGACCTAGAGATTATCGTACTAGGTGAAATATTGATAAGAAATACAAATGCCACATGATACCACTTATATGTGGAATCTAAAAAGGACACAAATGAACTTATTTTTTTTTTCAGTAAAACACAGAAAGCACTTATTAAAAAGGAAAAAGTTATAAATCAAGTGCATTAAATTAAATTGTACCTGTAATTCAAATGTATTGACTTGAAAATTTTTGCTTCATAAAAAGTAGAAAAGAATAAAGACAAATTAACCAGTGGGATAGTTTTTAAGACATATAAATAACAAAGGATTAGTATTTAGAATGAATATTTTTATTTTTTAAATAAATATTTCAATGTAAACTGCTTGGGATGTAATTGAATGGGTACTCAGCAACATGTTAGATTATATTATGCTGTTAATTATTAATTAATAATCCTTGTTAGAGTAAAATATGTACTAATATTAAGATATTGTTACCATTTCTGGATAAAATTAACTGTGAGGTTATGGGTGCATCTGCATATAGACTTGTTAGCTGTGATTTTTTTTTTTTTTGCTCTATGTTTACATATGTATTTTTGTAAGTCAGAATGCTCACTGGTTTTCTTTTAAGTTCAGTAGTATTTATATTTTGGTAATAGGTTACACTAGTGCTACAAAATGAATTATGGCATTTTTAGATTTTTCTAAGTTCTGTGGTAGATAGTATTGGATATATCTGTTCTTTTGAAAGTTTCAGAAATAATCATCCAAAAAAATTCTGGCCCTAGAACAGTTACTGGTTATAAATCTTTGAAAATTTGTCTGATTCTATTGGTCTGTTTAGATCTGCTATTCCTTTTCAGATATAGTGTTTTAAAAATATACATAAGCAGATGATTTTCCATTACAATTATTATTTGCCAATTTGTTACCGAGTTGTGTGCAACGCTCTTATAAATCTCTATCATGGTTTTAATCCCACTTATTCTTCCAGTTTTAGTTTTTATTTATTTTGAATATTTCTGTAGATTCATACATTGAGTATTCATTCCGTTAGAATCTGACTCATGTCCATACTCCTTTACATTATGGCCCCAGAATCTAGATTATTATTGAAATATGGTAGACAATAACTGTACATTTAATGAATTTTTAAAAAAATAATCCATTTGGGCCTAATAATTGTCTTTGACTACAGCTTTTACCACATTTTATAATATTTTATGTAAAATATTTTCAAGGTTAATGTGAAACAGCAGTGCTAATAATTTTTATTTGATTCAGTTGTTAGGAGATTTTCTTTTTTTAATTTTCATGTTGTGTCTTATTCTGCTGTAATTATAGATTTCCATTTTTATCACTTCTGGTTCAAGAATGCACCAATTCTTTTAATTATCTATCATTTCTTTTGTTCAACATGCATTGAAATCTGCTTGATGGCCTGTTATTGATCAATTCTTATACTTGAGATTGACTAAAAATGTATTATATTCTTTACAGAAAGTCAAGTAGGATTCACAGACCTAATAACCTAATTAATTATAGCTTTCAAATACAATATATACTCTCAATTTTATCTTTGCCATATACCAAGAGTTAAAAAAATTTATTGAAATTCAGGTTACTTTCCATACTCTTTAAATGTGTAATAAATTTTGATATACATATTTTGATGTTGTTAGCTTGCACGTAAATGTACATTAGTGTAACATCCACTTCCAGTCAAGATAAAGTAACTTGAACCAGATTTACCCTCCCACCTAAGATACCCAAAGCATGGACATAATATATGAGGGCAGCAGTTTTCACAATCCTGATTATCAGGAAATGAAAGTCATCAGTCTCTGAGAAATGAGAGACAAATTAGGTGAACCCCTCAATTTCTCCAGACGAGTGTCTTAAGACAATTTAGTAAGAAAGATGTTCACAGGGGAACCCAGGTAGAGCGTGGCAGACTCCCTGAGTTATAAAGACAGTACTGCGCGTTAGAGAGACCAAGGCCGCTGAAGTTTCTAGGACAAAGCATGAGGGAGGAGATGGTTCCAGAGAGAGCAACGAAGACATCGCTGGATTGCTGCCGAGGGTTTCCCTGGAGGAATTAGATGAGTCCTGACCAGCCATGACAGACGTTATTCTGTCTTCTTTGTACTTATCAGTACATATTCAAGTGTTGTTTAGTATTCCTCGTAAACTATAGTGTCAGGTTTACAATATTTCAGGTGTTCACAACTAGTCAGAGAACAGTGGAATTATGACCTCTCATCATTTTCTTCTATATATTGATATGATTCAAGCTATTTCCAGAGTGACTTATAGCACAGTTATTCATCTTGAAGGGGTGACGAACAAAACTAAAAAACAGTGAAAGTTCAAATTGGAATATATTATTCTCTTCTTTAGATCTATCACTTAATAATAGTGAATTCTTGGAAAGATTCTCAATCTACTGAAAATTCACTTTTCCACCTACAAAATCTGGATACTAATAATGGTTACCATGGAGAGATATTGGAAGAATCAAGGCTAATAAGTGAAGAATTTTGAGAAGGGTGAAGTTCTATGAGCATATACTATAAAATTTCAAATTATTTTTATTCTGAATAAATTACTTATTGAAGCTTCACTAAAGATTTTACATCAGTACTTTTTCATTTCATTTTGCTTGCTTGGGTAAATATTTTCTTTCTTTTAATTTTAACTGAAATATAGTTGATTTACCATGCTAGTTTCAGGTCCACAGCAAAGTCATTCAGTTATACATTTATATACAGATTTATATATTATTTTTTACATTTTCCTTCATTCTGTTTCTTTCATTCTTCTATTACAAGTCACTGGGTATAGTTCCCTGTGCTGTATACAGGTCCTTGTTGGTTATCTATATATAGTAGTGTGTATATTTTTAATCCCAAACTCCTTATTTATCACTCTTCCCCTCCTCTCTTTAGGTAACCGTAATGTTGTTTTCTATGTCTGTGAGTTTATTTCTGTTTTGTAAATAAGTTCATGTGGTTCCCTAGTGGCTCAGATGGTAAAGAATCTGCCTGCAATGCAGGAGTCCTGGGTTCAATCCTAGGGTTGGGAAGATCCCCTGGAGAAGGGCATGGCTACCCACTCCACTATTCCTGCCAGGAGAATTCCATGGACAGAGAAGCCTGTCAGGCTACAGTCCATGGGGTCGCAAAGAGTCAGACATGACTAAGCAACTTTCACCTTCAATGGCACCACATGTAAGTGATATCGTATGACATTGGTCTTTATCTGGCTTACTTCACTTAGTATGATAATCTCTAGGTTCATTCACATTGCTGTGAATGGTATTGTTTCATTATTTTTATTTCTGAGTTATATTCCATTGTATATATGTACCATGTCTTTTTTATTCATTCCTCTGTCAATGGTCAGATTATAAATGGTCAGAAGTAAATATTTTCTTGAAAGGCTTTAAATCTTTGTTCTATGACCTAGTCTGAAAACTTTTTAACAAAGAAATAGAATTTTTTTCCTTATTTAAAATGTTGTTAAGCTCTTATTGCCATACATTATGTTATGAAGAATACACGTATTTGGTAGATATCTTTTTTCACAGACCTGTAGTATGAAGGAAAGAGCAGCAGAAGATTATAATATGTTTAAAATAATGTTTTAGTTGCTATTATATGTGCTATGTGATCATGGAGGAAAGAGTGCCTCTTGCTACCTTGGAACATTTTTGACAGTTTTATAGAGTCAATGACAGTAGACCTGAGTCTGGAAGGATGTTTAGAAATTGTCTAGTTTATTATCTTAGGTTGGGTTTCTTAGAAGCATGTTGCCAGAGGAGGATTCTTGAGAAGCTGGTTTATTGCAGGAGTGTTCTCATGAGAAGGAGAGGGAGGGAACTAGAGTAGGGTGGGGGAAGAAAAGTAAGAAAGATTGCATGTTAAGCTGGGCATTAGCCTCACGTTGGTCCCACGGGAAGTTCTGAAGCAGGAACTGCACTGTTTGGTCCCACTTTGCAGCAAAAGGGCAATCTTTTGTGCTCCTGTATCATTTACTAATAGGTCATCACTTCAGGTAGTTCAGGTTGTCACTTCAAGAGGTGTGGTTAATTTCCCAGCCAAGGCAAATCCTGGTCAGCCCACAGCAGTTCTCTCTCTGTAGAAGCGGATGGCTATTACCCAACAGCACTGGAGTTAGAATTCTGTCCACTGACTCTTTATTTTTATTCTTATTTTTTTCCACTGACTCTTTAAAAAGGACCTAGAGAGAACGCTAATAGCCTCAACTATTAATATATAGACAAAAATAGAGAGGATATTCAAGGCAAAGAAAACAGCATGCAGAAAATGTGAGCAGGAACTACAGGCCATCATTTAGATTCTTTTAGCATTTTATTATATAAATGAATACATGATGATATGTAAAATATTCATAATGCATATTATATATTTAAAATATAGACAATACATATAATGCATGCATATATATACATGCACACACTATGAGAAATGTGGTTGAAACAAATATCACCAATGGCCTTGAACAATGAACAAAGTTTAGACTTCAACCTCTAGGTAGTGTAAACCTGCTTTTCTCTTTTATATCCATGACAGTAATAGGTAAAAATATTGACTCGGACAGTGTTATGGCATCCCTCTAAAACCGTTCTGATGTTTGACTCTGATTCATGAACCAGCTATCTTGGGAATTATGTTGTTTAATAGTTCATATTACCTAAATGTCCTCATATTCTCCATGGGAATAACGTAAAAGACTTTTTAAAATAATATTTGCTATTGTCTTTATTAAAAAACTGTCTCAAGAATTTTGTAAGCTACAGAGAACCAAAATTTCTACTTAAATATTTTAAAGAATCAGAAAAATATACTAACATAATAAAAAGACCATGGAGACAAGCACCTCCAGGGTTGATAGATTCAGCTCTGGCATAATGTTATCAAGGACCCTAGTTTTTTATTTACCTGCCCCACCACCCTCATGTGTCACTGATCTTTCAATATCATAGTACATTTATCTTAGTACCATTTATAATAGTCCAATAATACATTCAGTGTGAAAAGAAGGTATTTTCTTCTTTATTTCACTTTTTATTTCTGAAAAGAAACATCTTTCACAAAATAACCTCAATAAGTCTATTCCCTCATAGTTTATTATATTGATATTGCCTGCATTCTCAAACCAATCACTAACAAGAGACCTAACATCACTGTGATTGACTTCAGCTAATCATGTTTCCATCTCTATTTAGACATGGTTTCAATCTATATTAAGCATAGTTCTGTGAATAAAATCAGGACTCTTTTAGGAAGAGAAAATGTTGGTTGAGTATGCAACTAACAATCCTAATATGACAGAAAAATTTATAACAAAAATACCCCCCCAAAAATGAGATTAGGTTGGTATGACATTATAATGAACACATTAGTTTCTAATAATCACAGTAAGTAAGTGTTACTCGCTCAATCGTCCCCAACTCTTTGTGACCCCATGGACTGCAGCCCACCAGGCTCCTCTGTCCATGGGATTTCCCAGGCAAGGATACTGGAGTGGGGTGCCATTCCTTCTCCAGAGGATCTTCCCAAGCCAGGGGTCAAACCCAGGTCTCCTGCACTGCAGGCAGATTATTTACTGAATGAGCTACAAGGGAAGCCCAATAATCATGGTACTCTATTCTAAACCATCTCAAAGCATCTCTGTTTAGAGCAGAAACAATATAGCTAAAGTGAAAAGTGAAAGTGAAGTCGCTCAGTCATGTCTGACTCTTTGCGACCCCGTGGACTGTAGCCCACCAGGCTCCTCCATCCATGGGATTCTCCAGGCAAGAATACTGGAGTAGGTTGCCAGTTCCGGATTATACAATAAACAGTGAATTGAATGACATCAGAAAACAAGTAGTTTTCTGTTCTAGATCTGCTCCTCATTATTGATGTGCAGTGAAGAGACTCTTAACCTTAACAAATGGTCAACAGTCTGACAGGCGTTGCCAGTATACAGCCCACCTTCTAAGAATATAATTTTTTCCTGGTATCTGCAGTGATTAAATTAGAATTCATCCTAACCATATGTTACAGAAAATCCCCTTCTAAATACTGAACCTTTCATGGAATCATGGGGCACTGGTGCCATCACAGAAATATGGTAAGATGTCTGTGAGTAATAATGTCCAGGGTCTGAATCCCAAATTAAGGAGGGGCAAGCAGTCAAATCAAAGCACTTAATGGGAAGGGCCAGGCCAAAAAAAAGAATCTGTGCAATAAAAAAGAGCTAACATTTATAGGGTGCTGGCAAATAGCTAATATCTCTTCTAAGTGCTTTTCACCATTTGTAAATAGGATTTTAATCTTTACCTATTACCTAAGTGCAATTTCCATGCCCATTTAGCAGAGGAAGAAATTGAAATGCTGACAGGTTAAATAATGTTTTCTAAGTCATGCAGCCAGAAAGTGTCAGAGGCATGAGTTAAACCTAACAACTGGATTTCAGGGTCCAGGGTCTTTACTGCAATACTATTTATTTGCCAGTAACAAACCTTCAGGGACTTCCCTGGTGGCTCAGTTGAAGGAGCAAGGTGAGGAAGGATGAATAAGTGGGGCACAGAGGGTGTTTATGCAGTGAAATTATTCTGTAAGGTACTGTAATGGTGGATTCATATCATTATACGTTGACCAAAGCCTAGAGAACATAGACCAAGATTGGATACTAATGTACACTCTGGGCTTTTGGCTGATTATGGTGCATCAGTGTAAGTTCATTGATTATAACAAACGTGCCACTCCAGTGCCGGCTTTTGAAAGTGGGGGAGGCTATTCATATGTATCTGTAGAGATGTATGGAAAATTTCTGAAACTTTCTCTCAATTTTGCTGTGACTTCCAAACTGCTGTAAAAAATAATGTCTATTAATTAAAACCAAAACAAAATAAACATCCAGTTGCTCCTCTGGGCAGCTCCCCAGTTTAGATAAATCCACTTCTTCTGGTATTCAGAATTTAGATGCCCACAGTTATGAAAATAATTGGTAATATTTATTGACCATTCACTCTGTGCCAAGTTCTAAGTTATTTTGTAGTATTAAAAGGAAAAAAATACCTTAAAAGAGATAACATTAAAAATATTTTTGATGATTTGATATTTTTCTCATTTTATTTTTTCCTTCTTTATTGTTCAATACAATACAATACACAAGACTGGAAAATGTCAGTTTTCATTCTAATCCCAAAGAAAGGCAACGCCAAAGAATGCTCTAACTACTGCACAATTGCACTCATCTCACGTGCTAGCAAAATAATGCTCAAAATTTTCCAAGCCAGGCTTCAATAGTATGTGAGCTGTGAACTTCCAGATGTTCAAGCTGGATTTAGAAATGGCAGAGGAACCAGAGATCATATTGCCAACACCCGCTGGATCATTGAAAAAGTGAGAGAGTTCCAGAAAAACATTTACTTATGTTTTATTGACTGTTCCAAAGCCTTTGACTGTGTGGATCACAACAAACTATGGAAAATTCTTCAAGAAATGGGAATACCAGAACACCTGACCTGCCTCCTGATAAATCTGTATGCAGGTCAAGAAGCAACAGTTAGAACTGGACATGGAACAACAGACTGGTTCCAAATTGGGAAAGGAGTACATTACGGCTGTATATTGTCACCCTGCTTATTTAACTTATATGCAGAATACATAAAGAGAAATGCTGGACTGGATGAAGCAGAAGCTGGAATCAAGATTGCCAGGAGAAATATCAATAACCTCAGATATGCAGATGACACCACACTTATGGCAGAAACAAAGAAGAACTAAGGAGCCTCTTAATGAAAGTGAAAGAGGAGAGTGAAAAATTTGGCTTAAAACTCAACATTCAGAAAACTAAGATCACGGTATCTGGTCCTATCACTTCATGGCAAATAGATGGGGAAACAATGGAAACAGTGATATACTTTATTTTGAGGGGCTCTAAAATCCCTGCAGATGGTGATTGCAGCCATGAAATTAAAAGACGCTTCCTCCTTGGAAGAAAAGTCTTGACCAACCTAGATAACATATTAAAAAGCAGAGACATTACTTTGCCAACAAAGGTCTGTCTAGTCAAAGTTGTGGTTTTTCCATTAGTCATGTATAAATGGGAGAGTTGGACTGTAAAGAAAACTGAGCACCACAGAATTGATGCTTTTGAACTGTGGTGTTGGAAAAGACTCTTGAGAGTCTCTTGGACTGCAAGGAGATCCAAACAGTCCATCCTAAAGGAAATCAGTTCTGCATAGTCATTGGAAGGTCTGATGCTGAAGCTCCAATACTTTGGCCACCTGATGCAAAGAACTAACTCATTTGAAAGGACCCTGATGCTGGGAAAGATTGAAGGCAGGAGTAGAAGGGGAAGACAGAGGATGAGATGGTTGGATTGCATCACTGACACAATGGACATGAGTTTGAGTAAACTCCAGGAGTTGGTGATGGACAGGGGAGCCTGGCGAGCTGCAGTCCATGGGGTCACAAAGAGTCGTACATGACTGAGTGACTGAACTGAACTGGTTATTCAATACATTTTAAAAATTATAATTTTAATGCCCTGCATGGGAAGAATACATAAACATGACCCTTAGTACATAGAGTTAAGATACATATCCCCAGTTTTGCTTTGCTTTTCTGACATTGTTTTAACTGTCCACAGTCTTTTGTGGTTCCATATGACATTTAGAGCTGTCTTTTTTCTATCCTATAAAAATATCAGTGGAATTTTGATAGAGATTGCATTGAATCTGTAGATGGTTATGAGTAGCATGGACATTTTAGTATTCTTATGATTCATAAGCATTGATTCTTCTGGTTGATCAAATCTGTTGAAGCTCTCTATTGAAATTTTTTTCAGTTTAGTCTTTGCATTCTCCAGCATTTTAAAACAGTTTTTATTTCTTCATTGAACTACTCATTTTGTGCATCCATTGTTTTCCTCCCTTTGCTTAGAGGTCTGTCTGTCTCTTCTTATGGTTGACACCTTCTTGAGAGGATTATTCTGAATCTCTCTCAGTTCACTGCACTCCATTTCTTTAGGTCAGTTACTGGAGCTTTTTGAGTTCCCAGTAGAGGGGTCCCGTTTACCTGATTCTTTGTCATCTTTGTGTTGGTATCTACACATCCGAGTAAGCAGTCTCTCCTTCCAGACTTTATAGGCTCCGTTTGTCAAGGAAAGACGTTTTCCAGGCACCCCAGATTGAGGTCCTGGGGATATCAGTTGGAGTGTCCGTGGGGAGGCTGCCTTGCTGTCAGCCCCTCTGGTTCGGGGGTCAGTGTCTGTGCTCTGAGATAGAGTGAGGTGACCCCGCGTTTGGTGGGCCTGATGGCTGAGCCCCACACTCAATTAGGGCCGCTGCTCAGGAAGGGCGGCTGGTTGTCCTCCAGCATCAGGTGGGGCCAGTGGCTGGGCTCTGCGATCACCCATGGTCGGGGAGCTGCAGGCTTGCTCCTGGCTCCAGTAGCTCCTCTGGCTGACTTCACCCTGATGCAGAGCCGCTAGCCAACTCTGCATTCAGGCAGAGCCACGGTCCAGGCTTTGCATTAAGACAGGGCTTCATGCTGGGCTTCACTATCGACCAGACCACTCTGTGCTCTTCTGCTGGAAAGGTTGCTGGCTGGGCTCTCTGTCAAGTGAGTTCGAACTCTGCCCCCTAGTTAGATGAGACTGGAGCCTGTTTCCCGTCCTGCAAAGCTGCCCTTTTGTGTTTTCTGGTCCAGAGGGGCTGCAGGCTATGTTCTGCCATTGGTTGGGGTCCCGTGGTGGTTTTCTGGCTGGGTAACCTGCAGGCTGTGTTCAGCCTTAGGGAAGGATCATAGGTTGAACTCCACCACTGTGTAGGGTGGTAGCGGGGCTCCATCGCTGGGCAATCCTGGGGCTGGTCTCCGAGGTTGCTCAGGTTTCTGTTCGGCCTCCCGAGTTATGTGAGGGCTCAACGCTCAATCGTTCGGCAGGGCTACTGGCTTGACTCCTTCTCAAGCAGGGCTATAGAACCCAGGTAGAATCATAGCCAGGCTTCTCTTTGTTTGTTTGTTTTTCTTTTTCCCCAGGTTTCTCTTTGAAGCAGGATTGGAAACACTGTTTAAAGTTGGGCAGGGAAACTTTGCCAGGATTTTGTTTTTCCTTGCCCTGATCAATGGTAAGATGCTCAAGAGGAAAATGTCAGTAGAGGGGAAATTTCTTAATCTATATGTAGTCATGCTTTCCAAAATTATTAAAAATTTAAGGACCATTGCAAACAGAAAAATAGCTATGAGTGTACAGGTATGTCCACGTAAGAATGTTCATCATCCTATTTTATAATGTAAAAATTTAGAAATTAAAAAAAATATTTAGAAATCATTTAAAGAGCCATTAATAGGAAATTGGTTGGACACATTGTTTCATCAACCCCAAAAGTGGAGTACTACTTTTTGTCATTTTAATAAATGAAGCAAATTTGTTTAAAAAAAATAGTTATGTAGCAATAATAATTATATTAATAGCTAGAATACACTGACTGCGTTGTAATTGTTGGGCAATGTGTTAAGTGCTTACTGAATCATATAGAATCCATACAGTAACCTGATGAGAGAGATACTATCCTTATTTTACAGCTTCTTGTTGTTTAGCTGTTAAGTCATGTCCGACCCTTTGCGACCCCATGGACTATATAGCCCCCCAGGCTCCTCTGTCCATGGGATTTCCCAGGCAAGGATTCTAGAGTGGGTTGCCGTTTACATCTCCAGGGGATCTTCCCAACCCAGGAAGCAAGTCTGGGTCTCCTGCATTGCAGGCAGATTCTTTATTGACTCTTATGAGGGAAGCCCAAATAGGCAAGGAAAAAGTTAAGTAATTGGCCCAAGTTAATCCAGTGTGAGTGGAGAACACAGTATGTATGTCCAGATAATTCAATTATAAATCTCATGTGCCTGGTTGGTACTGATTAGGTACCACATATTTATTTTCAATTCAGTTCAGTTCAGTCACTCAGTTGTGTCCGACTCTCTGCGACCCCATGAATCACAGCACACCAGGCCTTCCTGTCCATCACCAACTCCCGGTGTTTACTCAGACTCATGTCCATCGAGTCGGTGATGCCATCCAGCCGTCTCATCCTCTGTCGTCCCCTTCTCCTCCTGCCCCCAATCCCTCCCAGCATCAGGGTCTTTTCCAATGAGTCAACTCTTCACATGAGGTGGCCAAATTATTGGTGTTTCAGCCTCAGGATCAGTCCTTTCAATGAACATCCAGGACTGATCTCCTTTAGCATGGACTAGTTCGATCTCCTTGCAGTCCAAGGGACTCTCAAGAGTCTTCTCCAACACCGCAGTTCAGAAGCATCAATTCTTCGGTGCTCAGCCTTCTTCACAGTCCAACTCTCACATCCATACATGACCACTGGAAAAACCACAGCCTTGACTAGATGGACCTTTGTTGGCAAAGTAATATCTCTGCTTTTTAATATGCTGTCTAGGTTGGTCATAACTTTCCTTCCAAGGAGTAAGCGTCTTTTGATTTCATGGCTGCAATCACCATCTGCAGTGATTTTGGAGCCCCCCAAAATAAAGTCTGACAGTGTTTCCCCTGTTTCCCCATCTATTTGCCATGAAGTGATGGGACCAGATGCCATGATCTTAGTTTTCTGAATGTTGAGCTTTAAGTCAACTTTTTCACTCTCCTCTTTCACTTTCATCAAGAGACTTTTTAGTTCCTTTTCACTTTCTGCCATAAGTGTGGTATCATCTGCATATCTGAGGTTATTGATATTTCTCCCAGCAGTCTTGATTCCAGCTTGTTATTTTAGAAAGCAGCAAATTAAAAAAATATTCTGTGTTTTGTGATTCTACTTTGGAAAAAAGTTTGTGTGTTTTAAAAGATAGAAGTATATATTAAACAGGGGAAGGAAATTGAAAATGGGAAGGGAAATTCAAATTACTGTATAATACATATCTAACAATACCAGAAGGCTTTCAAATTATAAGATAGAAATATGATTTAATACTCTTTTGCCATAAAAAAAGAAGAAAAAAAAAAAAGACAGATACTCTCAGGAGTGAAAGGAGAGTTTTAAGATCTGTTTGTAGGTAAAGAGTTTACACAGTTTTCTACTCTCCAGTCCTGGAAGGGTTTCCGCAACCTGATCATCTCAGTGTATGACGGATCTACTGTCACATTTACTTCTAGAAAAATTACATTGGTTTCTGAATAGGAGGCAGAGAGAGACGTTGAGATGGCAGGATCAGTAATGGCGAGTTTAGAAGGACCAAGGAGATTTCTTTGATCTCCCAGGGGAAAAAATGGTGGGGTGGGGAGCAAGGAAGCTTTTTTCTTCTCTGTCTCTAATATGGGTGTGGGGTGGGTGGGGAGAGACTTGGAGGGATTTATGGTCCTGGCCTCACAGAGAAAATGGTATTCACAGCTCCAAATGCTCATTAAACTGCTGAAGCCTGGTGGCGCCTCACAGGAGGAGGTGGCAGGATTCTGACAGTAACTGTAGGTGGATGGATGTAACTATTCAGCTACTGGGAAGCAACTGAATCTTTGAAAAAAGGCTCATGATTAGAGCCCAGCAGTTTTGACACAGGGCAATCAAGCTGTTAAGAAACATGGGATGGTAGGGGATCAGCTTGTCAAAAGGATAAAAACCGCGTGTATTCAGGAAGAGCTGAGGTACAGGCTTTTGGAAAGAGGAAAGCAAATTTACCAAACTAATTTCAGGGAGTATTGTTTTCGCTTGATTCAACTAATTAAGATGAATAAATATTCATACCTTAGAAAGGTTAAAAAAAAAAAAAAAAAGTGTTCATAGGCCTTAAATACCCCAAAGAAAAGCAATTCCAAACTGGAGACAAGGAGGTAAATCCTTCACTGAAAATGGAAGTGATGAAATATTCAAAAGTGAATTTTTGTTATTCTGAGTAGTTGGTCATGTTGTTTAAGATGTTTGTTGTCCAATGGTTCAATTCGAAATCTTTGTTGAAATGGAAAAACATATTTCTAACTGTGAAAATAAAGTCGTTTGTATATAACAGCTGTTACAATTAACAGCAACTCATAATAGTCTTTAAAGCTCATTGGATGTTTATAATGTGGCAGGCAGTAATCTAAGCATTTTATTCACGTCTCTTCATTTAATCCTCACAAAAAACCTAAAATGTAAGAACCAGCGTTATGTCCTGTTTGAAGAGGTAACACTGAGGCACATGTTAATTAAGTAACTTACACTTGATCACACAGAGTGTTTATTAAAGCCAAGCCTTTGACGTGGGCAATCTGGCCCCAGAATCTTGGTTCTGAGCCACTAATCTGAATGGTCTCACTATTCATAGGTAATTGATAGAGAATTAGTGTTGCCAACATATGCTAGTCTCTCTATAAGAGCCTATTACTGGAAGCAACTCTAAAATAACTAACTATGCTAGTTTAAAATATGCCTAAAAATTCTCTGTTCCTCTTCCTTTTCAAGAGGTGGATCCTAATTGCGTACTCAAGTTGCAGACTAGATTTAGTGGTTCACTTTGTTTTTTTAGACTGTTTTCTTTTTGATTGTGGACCACTTTTAAAGTATTTTTTTGAATGTGTTACAATATTGCTTTTTGGTTTTTTGGCCTTGTGGCTCTTATCTCCTGACCAAGGATTGAATCCTCACCCCATGCATTGAAAGTGTTAACCACAGGACTGCCAGGGAAGTCCTAGTGATTCTCTTCTGATGAATAGATAAAAAGAGAAAGTGACCATGTGAGGCTTCCAAGACTAGGTCATCAAAGCCAGGGTGGTCCTGACCTTCCTCTCTCCTGGATCACTCAGAGAGAAGCCTATAATACATCTTGAGGATATTTCAGCAGGAAACCTTTTCTACAGCCTTAATTAATCCTTTGGATGACCCAAGCTCCTGCCAACATCCTGACTGCAGTATAAGGTAACCCACCCTGCTAGTTTGCTTTTGAATCCCAAACCATAGTAACTGTGAATTAATGAAGGCTTATGGTTTTCAACCATTATGTGTTTAGGATAAATTGCTGTGCTTTTGATAACTAATATAATACTTCTGGAAAAGTATTTTAAACTCATTTGACATTATTTAGTTACAAGATGCATAATGAAATAAGTTAGATGCTACCTGTTCATAAACTAAAATCTGTGAATTCAGACATTTTACTTATAAAATATATCAGAGAGCTCTGAAAATTCAAGAATACATTTTTCAGGAAGAGGCATTGCCAGTCTTATTTGATGAAAAGACTGCTCAGTGAAAATTACTTAGAAAAGAATTTTGAAGGGATATTCTGATATACTTCTATTTTTTTGTTTTTATGTGGATTTTGAAATTTTTCACTAAAAAGAATAAGCTATGTTTTATCGGTCATACATAACTTTAACGAAGATTCAATGCATTAATTCATAGCAATCTAGATGGTAGGTGTCTAGCTTGATTCATTATTTACAGAGTTTATGCTCACCTGCATGTGTTTTTCTGACATGTTCTAGTGGGAGCTGCTTGCTTATTGTTATTTACTTTGTTTTCTCCTCTCAGGAAATAAAGTACTGAGCAAATGTTGAATTCCCTCACAGCTGCCTCTCACTCTCCCCTTAAGGGGTGCTTGTCTTAATCCCCAGTTTGGAACTAAAGGTTGGCTCACTGAGAAAATATATGCCCAAAATGAGACAATTTAGCTCTTCACGTTTCCACAAGACACTTGGTTGTCTGCATATAAATAAACAGCCGTAAGCTTTTCATTCCTGGATGGAGACCAGGTGCCTGAATCTTAGCATTTGGGATGTTTGTCATATGATAGACAATGCCGGGAGTTAGCACTTGACCTTTCAAGGCATTTCTTCTTAGTTTTCTCACAATCCTATGAGAGAAACTTCTGTTACTGTATCAATTTTTAAAGTGAGGGAAATGAGTCAAAGAGAAGTTATTTTGCCCAAGGATGGATATCTAGTAAGTGGAAGATTATAGAATTAGAGAGACATTTCCTTGTCAAAATTCACCATGACTTCCACTATACCTATCTGGAAAATCATTCTTTTTGAAGAATTTTTTGCATTGAGAGAACTAGTTTGAAAAGAGTTCTTACACATTTTTAAATGTCCAGGGATGCTTGTGTATTCTATTGCTCAAGAAGAGAACCCCATGGAGTTAGAACCACTTGCTATCCCAGAAAGGAGAAGGGCCTCAGGCTCTAATCACCCCTAACTCCCCACACTGACTTCCTAATAGACTCTACACACTTACTCTCGCATCTCCATTTTCTTTACCTGTAAAATTACAGTATTAGTAGGCACTGAACTTCTTTACAGGGTTGCTATAAGGGACCATGGATAAAATGTCTTGAGAATTTTTACAAACTTGGCCTCCAATGTAAATTTTAAACTCCAACTTCTTATTATATATTCTTGTTCTTTGCCTAATATGGTTGTGGTCTGCATGATTTTGGATATTAAAAAAATAAGAGCTTCTTGTCAAAGAAATGCCTTCTTATACTTTTACCAGTTATTGCTGCTTCTGTTGCTCAGTCGCTGAATTGTGTCCGACTCTGCGACCCCGTGGACTGCAGTATGCCAGGCTTCCTTGTCCTTCACTATCTTCTGGAGTTCGCTCAACTCATCTACCAATTATGGAGTATGACAATTTAACAGACCTGTAAAGGAAGACTGAATTTAAATATCATCATAGGAAATAGTATGACATTAAGACACAAGCTTGTTTCTCTGAGTTTTGGGGTGTTGATTTTATATTAAGATGCTTGTTCAGTAGGTGTCAATTTAACCCATATCTAGGCCATTGCTCTGATAACAAGGTGCTGTGCTGGGAATGCAGAATAACAAGTTATAATCTTTTACTAATTACTTCTAAGGACTATATAGCTACCCTGGGGCCAAAGTATCTTTCACATTTATCCTAGTTGGCAAATTGCTTATCTACTGTGCTAGGAATGCTAGGAAAGTTCACCTTCTGGTGAGCCTGGGGAGACCTTAATTAAAGTCAATTGAGCTTGTGTGTCTGTCTTTGATACTAAAGGAGACATACTGATGAGTTCCCTCTGGAGACCATCTCTGTGCTATTTCCCACTGCCAGTTCAGTATTGACTTTTCCTTGATTTTAAAGGAAGCCATCTTTAGGAGACCTGTCCATAGTAATTTTTCTTTCAATAACTAAGAAGTTCAAGGGATTTGGAGAGAAAGAACTAAATGGGCATAAACTGTCTTTGGAGGCTTCTTCTTAAGCTGTACTTTATTTTGGCATTGCCTTTTCCGCTTTCCTTTGAAGCATGACAAAAGGCTAGTCCCAGATGTGGCTGCCCTGTGGAGCGTGCATTTTAGCAGAGACGAGGAGGTGAGGAGACCAGTGAGGAGGCTCTGGAAGTCATCTGGATGAAACTGGGAGGAAGCTCATCCTGCCGAGGATGTCCTCAAGCCTGTGTGTTTTGTTTCATGTTCACTATTTACAACATCTGAGCAAATTTGCAAGATGTTTTATCTTCCTAAAATGAAAGTTTAAAAATGGCATTTACTAATTTGTGTGTTGAATACATACTTTATTAATTCATCTAACAAATATTTATTAGGGACTTAACAGCTAGTGTGCTTATTGCTGGGGATATAGTTGTGAACAAAACATGCTTTCCTTGCCTTCATGGAGCTTATACTCTATTATGGGAGTCAGATATAGACAATTAAACCAGTGAATGTGAAGTTTGTAGTTGTGAGAAGTTCTCTATGCTATTTGATATGAACACAGAGAGTGAGAAGGAGCAGTCCGGAGAAGGAAATAGAATATGCAGAAGTTGGACAGTGGAAAAGAGTTCAATGCATTAGAGAAAGAATGTCATGTGTCTCGAGCAGATTGAATTCAGGGAAATACAAGGAAGGAGGGTGGAGAGTCAAACAGGACTCAGATGATACAAGCACTTGTGGAATATCGTAAGGAGTTTATATTTTATCAGAAAGTTTTTTATATGATCCTATTTGCATTTTAAGAACATCACTCTGGTTACTCTTTGGAGAATGGATTTTTGCAGGAGAAGAGTGAGAAGGCTATAGGTGGGCCTGGATAAGACCTGATGGATGACATGTACTAGAGTCATGGCAGTGGCCATAGAGAGATGAGGAGGTTCATATTTTGGAATTAAAATTATCTGTACTTGGTATCCTAAGTATATGCATATGAGACTTCCCCAGTGGCTCATCGGTAAAGAATTTACCTGCAATGCAGGAGCCGCAGGAAATGCAGGTTCAATCCTTGGGTCAGGAAGATCCCCTGGAGAAGGAAATAAGGCAACCCACTCCCGTATTCTTGCCTAGAAAATCCCAAGGACAGAGGAGCCTGGCAGGCTACAGTCTATAGGGTAACAAAGAGTTGGACACCACTGAAGCGACTTCACACACACACATATATTAGATTTCAGGCTTAAAATATTGGATATTCTGGCTATAAGAATATTGGGAAATTGGAGAGGAGCTATTGTGTATTGGAAGAGAAATTAAGGACTAAATGTTCAGTTTTGTACATTTAGGTATGTGATGCTTTTGTTACTAAGCTCACACTGCTCACCACATGACAGGTCACTAGTCAAGAGATGAGTCATTGGGGCAAGGAATAGAGATTTTATTCAGAAACCTGGAAAACTGAGAGGATGATGGGGTCCTGCCCTTAAGAGCCCTCTTGCCTGAGTTAGAATTCAAGCTCCTTTTATAATAAAGGGGATGGAGTAAAGTCAGACACTTCCTCGTTCCCATCAGCCTCCAGAGGGGATGTGTTAATTTCTTCCTCCCTGCAGTCATTCATAGTGGGGCCTGGTCAGAATGCTAAATAAACATATTTTACCTTCATGCTTTTACTTGGGAATCAGGGTTCCCAGAGATGGGCCATTATGTGTAAATTCAGTTTATAGGCAGCATTCCTTTAGTGATTAACTTGTAATAGAATACAAAAGGTTCTTCTCTGTAATACTTTCGGGGCATCTATGTGGAAATTTCAAAGACATATTTGATATACAAGTTGGGAACTCAAGTAAGAGATTGGCTGCAGATGTAAATGGGGAGTCAGCTCACGGAGGTGCTATGAAACCCCACACAAAGTAATAACATTATGTGGATTTAACACAGAGAGAGAAGGGATGCAGGAAATAGCTCTGAGTACATCAAGATGTGGATCCTAGTAAGAGAATGGAAAACTAACGCACGAAGCTGAGAAGCAGCAAAGAGAAGGCAGCAAATAAGGGGAGTGTGGTGACAGGTAATCAGGAAAACAGTAAGTAGCGAGATGTGTCAGATCCCAAGGAGAGGCCTAGCAAAGATAACCTTTATAACAGTGCTTTAGATCTGTCCAAACAGTGGTTCTCTTTGTCTCTGGCCAGGTCCGTAACAGTGGATTTGTAGGGCCAGAAGCCATCACAGACGGTTAGGGTTAGTCTCAGACCACTCAGTATGTCTCTGATAAAGTCTTGGTCACTCAAGGCATCATTGCGTCCATCACGAGTCATTTCAGTGTGGAAACGAGCCCTCCTCTCCTCCCCTTCTCCACCTGGACCTGCCTAAGAGATCAGAGCCCTTTTCTTCCTCTGCTTACTTTTGTTGCAGGAATCTTTCTGCTCAGTTTTCATTTTATCCTCAGGTGAGAGTTGGGAAGCAAGAAGCTAGAGAGACAATGCATTGTCACAGGGCGTGTGCGTGACATGTTTTGTCTCAGGCATGCATGTATGGGAAACACAGATACGCTATTCTTCAAAAAAGGACTCGCTCCTCAGAAGGAAGTGTGGTCATCGGAAGACTAGCTGTCAATAGCTCAAGATATGTCTCACTCTAGAGAACTGCCCCATTCGAGGCCACGCCTTCAACTGGTGACTGAGGTGGGGATGTAAAGACCAGGTCAGTTTTCCCTTGAGCAGGATTTCCTTACGGGCAATCTTTGTTTTAGAACTTCCCACAGAGTTGGCTAGAATTGCTGGACTTGCGCTGCAGCTTGTATTGTTCCTCCCAATCTTGCTTTTCCACCCCCTCCTTCCTTTCACATGTGTTTCCCCATCATAAATATCTTTCACCCAGGTTTTTTAAAAAAAGCCTAATATAGAACAGTGTATATATAGAGGGGGACCTTTAGCACCCTTTAATAATTTCTGTGTCCTCACATGAATTAAAATATACTGAAAGTTTAAAAAACAAAATAATAATCTTTTGGCTATTTGGGATATTTCTATTTGATCTTTTTTTATTTTCCTTTACACATTGTGTTTGTGGATCTGAGATGATATTGGACATATATGTATATTTGATTGAATATTCTATAAGTTATCATTTATCTAATATTATCTAAATTACCATTTATCACCTAAAATCATAACATAAATGCTTAACACATTTATTACACTTGGATGTAAAAGTGTTAATTGTGGAAGCTTCTAGGTACTGAATCCAATTTTATTTAACACTTTATAATCTAGAGGAAGGAATACGAAGTGAAATATAAAGCTACATGATAGAGCACTTCTTCAAATAGACATAATGCATTAGTGGATTTCAAATAGATAAGTGCCAGGGGGAAGAAGTGAGAAAAGAATTGCAGTGAGACAAATATAAAGTGATGCACCTGGAAATAATTGCTTCCAATCTCTCAACCCAGCAGCCAGAGTGATCTAGCTAAAATGTGAATCAGATCGTAAGTTTGGGTGTAATAAATTCTCTAGCTTACTGAACCAAGTCAATCAGAAAAAAATTGCAATATCCTTATATAATTGCCTAAAAGCCCCACCATCATCTGACTTCTTATTTACTCCCAAGGTCTGATCTCTTGCTACTCCTCCCTTCACACATTGCACCGTATTCACTGACTGAAGATTGCCAAACTTGTATGTATATTTCCATTGTGGCCTTTTGCACCAGCTTTTTCCTCTGTGTGGTGAGTTTTTTCTCCATATATCTACATGGCTCATGACCACACCTCTTTCAAATCCCATGTTACTGAGCCTTTATCTAATAATTCTCAACTTTTTTTTCTTTTTTGACTGTCCAGCACAGCTTGTAGGATATTAATTCCCTGACCAGGGATTGAACCTGGGGCCAGGCAGTGAAAGTCCTAAGTCCTAACCAATGGACCACCGGGGAATTTCAAACAAGTCTATTTAAAATTGCAACTCCCATCCCTGCCTTTCCCCATTCTATTTTCCTCTAAATTTTTTCACTGCCATGCACTATTCTCTAATAAACAACTTATTTTAGTTATTTTGAATTTTTTTTCTATCTCTAACACTAGAATATAAGAGCAGACAATTTTGTCTGTTCTGTTAACTGCTGTATCCCCTCACCTAACACAATATCCATAGTAGGTGTTCAATCAATATTTTTTGGATGATTGAATAAATTACACTGTTAAAATGTGAGCATTACACTTTTATCTATAGAAGCTTTAAATAGGAACAGTCTGAATTCCCACAGTTGAGCATGTGTCTGTGTGAAGGAAGAATTCTGGTCAAAAGTATTCAATTTCTAGATAGGTATCTTTATATGGTTTATAGAGGCAATCCACAAATGGTATGTACTTTTAGAATTTTGATAATAAAGCATTTTTTATATAAAAGACTGAAATATGAACCATGCTTCTTAAAGGCATTCACATTTCTCTAAGAAAATCTGTATAACTAAATTCATTAAAACTTTCATTTAAAGGAACTTTATCAACAGGCCTTGATTGCCCAAGTATCCTTGTGGTAGAGAGGATGTAAAACAGTTTTCTAAGAAGTGTCTTTATTTTACATGTGGGGCCTACCTCTGTACCTTCTCAGGAAAGGGCAGGAATCTTTAATTAGGAATTCAGTCTTGTCAAGATTCTTAGTTTTCATCAGAGATAGGAGTGTTATTTAACACTAGGTTGGTTGTCTTTAAAACTTATGGACCTGTATTTAACTGATAACCCCAAATAGTAGATGCATTCTAGATTAATACATCCTCCACTATAATGTATCTCTCTACCACCAGATATTTATCAAGTCTGAGCTAAGCAAAGAACCCCTTGAAGAACAGACTATCCATTTGTTTAAGTATTCTAAAATGTATTCTTTTTTTAAAATTGAAGTATAGTTGATTTACAATGTTGTGTTCATCTCTGCTGTACAGCAAATGATTCGGTCACACATACGTGGTTTGTATGTGCTAAGTCGCCTCAGCTGTGTCTGACTCTGCGATGCTATGGACTGTAGTCCATCAAGCTCTTCTGTCCATGGGGATGCTCCAGGCAAGAATGCTGGAGTGGGTTTCCACGCCCTCCTCCAGGGTGTCTTCCTGACCCAGGGATCGAACCTGTGTCTCCTGTGGCTCCTGCATTACAGACTGATTCTTTACCATAGAGCCACTGGGGAAGGCACCAGGGAAAATAAATATATATATACATTTTCTACAGTATTATTTTCCTTTATGATTTGTCATAGGATACTGAATATAGTTCTATAGTTCTCTGTGCTGTGCAGTAGGACCCTGTTGTTTATCCATTCTCTATTTAAGAGCTCACATTTGCTAATGACAACCTCTCACTCCATCCCTTCCCCAGGACCCTCCCTCTTGGTAACCATAAGTCTGTTCTCTAAGTCCACGAGTCTATTTCTGTTTCATAGATATGTTCATTTGTGCCCTATTTTAGATTCCAAACCTAAGTGATATCATATGGAATTTGTCTTTCTGACTTATTTCACTGGGCGTGATAGTATCTCGGTCCATCCATGTTGCTGGAAACCTTGGTCGATTTCAGTCATCTCTGCTGCCTCCAGCCTTAGCTGATTCCCAAGACAGATGATTCTCCAAACCTAGTGTCTGCCCCCATGACTACTTATAGTTGTCTCCAGAGAATATTAAGGTATCTTTTCCTCCTCCACCTTTCAGATTTTATATAAGCAGAACCCTACAGGGAAAGGCACAGTGGTGAAGCCCAAAACACCTAATTGCAAGCTCTAGACTGTTACTTATAAATTTGTGGTTTATGAAAATACATGGCAAGAAAATGCCACTAGAATGATCATCCAAGTTAGATGTTAAGAACCTTCTGACAGCACTGTCTGCCTACCTCCCTTCAGGATTAAACAGTTCATCACAGTTATTCTCCTGAGACAAGTGAATCGCTCAAGAACTTAATGGAAGTGTAGAGAGCAAGTTATCAGCACATTTGGATGACTTAATTGCTTCTGTATTTATTTTTTAAAGTGTTTTTTTAATTCTGCTGGTGCTTGACCAACATGTTTGCATATAGTTCAGAGCTGTGGCTTCACGTTAAAATTTTAACCCCTTCCAGCTTCAGTAACTATACAAATCGAACATGGCAGAGCAATATTTTAAGTCATCTAGTGCAGGGGTCCCTGACGTCCGGGATCTAATGCCTGATGATCTGAGGTGGAGCTGATGTAAAAATAATAGAAATAAAGTACCTAATAAATGTAATGCATTTGAATCACCTGGAGAATATCCCCACCCCACCCACTGCCAGTCTATGGAAAAATTTCCTTTCACAAAACTTGTCCTTGATGCCAAAATGGTTGGGGACCACTGATCTACAAAAGGCATGCCCCAAAAGGCATTTCCCCCAAATAAGTATTATTGTATATGCTCCAAGCTGCAATTTTCTTTAGTGATTTATCATAAAACTATATAGGACATTGGACTGGGGGAAAAAAAAGTTTTGATGACCTCCTCTCCAGTGAAAACCTTTGACCAAATTTGTGATGGATGCAGAGCAAAGATATTCATTCTCTTATTCTCTTGCTAATTTTACAACTCTATTCTTTTGTTTCTAAAATTAATCTGTGCTTTCCTATCTCATTTATATAGCATTGTATATTCTTTCTGGGATCAAAGTATTAAATGTACAAATAAAGACAAACATTTTATTTACTTGTAAATAAATGAAATTTTATTTTAAGCAATTTCTACTTCTTAAGAGGTCATTTCAAATTAAATTCTTATGAAGGGAACAGGAAAAATGTTGACTCACCTTTTGCTGAGATGAATTTTTTTTAAATCCTCACTTGGCTATATATGAAGTCCAAGTTGTCTGCTGTGCGTATTTATCATTAAAATTTTTTAAAGAAGTAAATGGTGTCTTGACATTGTCTTAAGTGCCGAGGACTGTGGACTGTGCTGATAGATCCTGTTTTATGAGGATATTTGGAAAGCGTGGAACTCTGCCCTAGAGGAAAACTGAATTTTATCTCAGGGAGCTGGCAGTACATTCCTTGAGGCAGAGTCAGGTAGTGGAAAGATTACAGAGCAAGGAATCCTAGATACAAGGTTTGTCTGGAGTAATCCAATCTCTACTCACTCTGGTAATGGCTCCTTTGTAAATGATTTAATTATAATAAACCCACTCCTGTAAAGAGATTGTAGTTCTATGTTGGTATTGTTTAGTCACTAAGTCATGTAACTTTGTGACCTCATGGACTGTAGCCTGCCAGGTTTCTCTGTCCTAGGCAAGAATACTGGAGTGGGTTGCCATTTTCTTCTCCAGGGAATTTTCCCCACCCAGGGATGGAATCTACATCTCCTGAATTGGCAGGTAGATTCTTGACCAGGGAAGCCCTGAACTTCCTAACTAAAAGAATTTTGGACAGGATGAAATGTATGGTGGAAAGCATGAATTATGGTGGAGGTTGGAGAAACTAATTTGAATTCTCACCTTTTCCTTTACTAACTGTGACATTTTGTTCACTTCAATCAGTCATGTCCAACTCTTTTCTACCCCATGGAGTGCAGCACACCAGACTTCCCTGTCCATCTCCAACTCCCAGAGCCTACTCAAACTCATGTCCATCATGTGGGGGATGCCATCCAACCATCTCATCCTCTGTCATCCCCTTCTCCTCCCACCTTCAATCTTTCTCAGCATCAGGATCTTTTCCAATGAGTCAATTCTTTGTATCAGGTGGCCAAAGTGTTGGAGATTCAACTACAGCATCAGTCCTTCCAATGAACACCCAGGACTGATTTCCTTCACGACGGGCTGGTTGGATCTCCTTGCAGTCCAAGGGACTCTCAAGAGTCTTCTCCAACACCATAGTTCAAATGGATCAATTCTTCAGCGCTCGGCTTTCTTCACAGTCCAACTCTCACATCCATACATGACCACTGGAAAAGCCATAGCCTTGACCAGATGGACCTGTGCTGGTATTGTCTCTGTTTTTTCATATGCTGTCTAGGTTGCTCATAGTTTTTCTTCCAAGGAGCAGGCATCTTTTAATTTCATGGTTGCAGTCACCATCTGCAGGGATTTTGGAGCCCCCCAAAATAAAGTCTGTCACTGTTTACATTGCTACCCATCTATTTCCCATGAAGTGATGGGACCAGATGCCATGATCTTAGTTTTCTGAATGTTGAGTTTTAAGCCAACTTTTTCACTCTCCTCTTTCACTTTCATCAAGAGGCTCTTTAGTTCTTCTTCACTTTCTGCCATAAGTGTGATGTCATCTGCATATCTGAGGTTACTGAGATTTTTCCTGAAAATCTTGATTCCAGCTTGTGCTTCATCCAGCCCAGCATTTCTCATGCTGCATTCTGCATAGAAGTTAAATGTGCAGGGTGACAATATAAAGCCTTGACATACTCCTTTCCCGATTTGGCACCAGTCTTTTGTTCCATGTCCAGCCAGTTCTAACTGTTGCTTCTTGACCTGCATACAGATTTCTCAGGAGGTGGTGGTCTGGTATTCCCATCTCTTGAAGAATTTTCTGTAGTTTGTTGTGACCCACATAGTCAAAGGTTTTGGCATAGTCAATAAAGCGGAAGTAAATGTTTTTCTGGAACTCTCCTGTTTTTTTGATGATCCAACGAATGTTGGCAATTTGATCTCTGGTTCCTTTGCCTTTTCTAATTACAGCTTGACCATCTGGAAGTTCACGGTTCATGTACTGTTGAAGCCTGGCATGGAGAATTTTGAGCACTACTTTGCTAGCGTGTGAGATGAGTGCAATTGTGCTGTACTTTGAGCTTTCTTTGGCATTGTCTTTCTTTGGGATTGGAATGAAAACTGACCTTTTCCAGTCCTGTGGCCACTGCTGAGTTTTCCAAATTTGCTGGCATATTGAGTGCAGCACTTTTGCTGCATCATCTTTTAGGATTTGAATAGCTCAACTGGAATTCCATCACCTCCACTAGCTTTGTTCGTAGTGATGCTTCCTAAGGCCCACTTGATTTCACATTCCAGGATGTCTTGCTCTAGGTGAGTGATCACACCATTGTAGTTACCTGGGTCATGAAGATCCTTTTTGTATAGTTGTTCTGTGTATTCTTGCCACCTCTCCTTAATATCTTCTGCTTCTATTAGGTCCATATAATTTCTGTCCTTTGTTGTGCTCATTTTTGCATGAAGTGTTCCCTTGGTGTATCTAATTTTCTTGAAGAGATTTCTAGTCTTTCCCATTCTGTTGTTTTCCTCTATTTCTTTGTATTGATCACTGAGAAGGCTTTCTTATCTCTACTTGCTATTCTTTGGAACTCTGCATTCAAATGAGTATATCTTTCCTTTTCTCCTTTGCCTTTCCCTTCTCTTCTTTTCATAGATGTTTGGAAGGCCTCCTCAGACAACCATTTTGCCTTTTTGCATTTCTTTTTCTTATTTGTCTAATTGTGACATTAGACAAATTAATTAGCCTTGGGGAACCAATCGCCCTTTCTAAAACTAACTCAGTTTCATTTGCAAGTTAAATAAAGTGTAAGCCAAACCTCCCAAAATTGTTATGAGAATTAAATGAGATAACGCATTGAAAGAGCTATGAAAACTATAAACTTTAAAGACATTTTTATTTCAGTTTATTAGGTAGTCAGCAGGCAGAGAGAAATGTAGATCTGTTGTTAGGCAAAATCTTTGAAACTATTGGCATGCTAACTGAATTTACTAAGTGGGGAGAGAGACCCTCACAGATTTGTTCTGAACGTGCAGTCCAGCCAATATAGATACCAATGCGTTGGTGCCACCTACCAAAGTGAAGCTGAGCCCAGCAGGCCAGCAATTAGACTTCATTAGTATTCTCATGCTCTTCCTAAACTGTTGGATTGGCTTGACAAATTCTTGAGTACACTGGCGTATTAAAAAAATTGGATTTTATTACTTTATTGTCTATGAATAGTTCACAAAGGAATCATTTGCCATTCTAATTATAAAGACTTTATATTCCCAATGTTAATAAAAATTACAATGTATGATTTTCTAAGATATGTGTGTATGTGTTTACTTAGACGGATAGATAGCGTATATAATTTTTTCAATTTGGAATTGGAATGTGTGTGGCAGATATTACCAGGGGCCAGAAATATCTGCTCATCTTCCTACGTGGAAGATTATACTTTTCAACCCTCTTATAGCCAAGTAAATTTCACTTTAGAGTAGGGACAGTGAAATGCTGAAGACTCTTCAGTGTCCCATGCGTCATGTAACAGGAGAGACCTGGTGTAAGTGGCCTCGCCTGGAAAACTGAGATGTGGCATAGAGGTCATATGCCCTGGAAAATTCCCAAGGCCCACAGTGGGCTTTGCAGGAACAAGCTCTAAATTTAACTTACACCAGATCAATAAAATTTTAGAGTTATTGCCACAACATAGTGTATCCTACCTAGACTGATTGATAATGTATATAATTTATCAAAAGTTAATTAGAATTTTTTTTTTGTAATTAGAATATTTTAACCTTGTTTTCATTTTAGATATATGGCAACAATGTTTCCTGGGTATGTAAATATTTTGTTAATATAATTCAAATACAAAATTTAGTCAGTAAATTTCTCAATGTCTTCAATAAATCCTATATAGTTAATTGATCAATTTTGAACTTAATTATTTGTATAGTTCCTTAATTATATCTTTAAATAAAATTCAAACATGTAGAATTATAATTGTGTTGATTTCTAGTACAACCATCAACATAAGAGAATTTCTTTTTGCATTCTTACCAGACCTGTGTATAATCAACTTTTTTCCAGTTATTAGCTTAAAATTTGAGATTGCTTTAGTTTATATTTTATTAATTGGAAGTAACTTAGAATTTAAATAATGTTTTTCACCCATTTCTATATCTTACTAGTAAAATTCTTGTCAACTCCATTCATCTTTATTTCTGCTTTATTGACTATGCCAAAGCCTTTGACTGTGGATCACAATAAACTGTGGAAAATTCTGAAAGAGATGGGGATACCAGGCCACCTGACCTGCCTGCTGAGAAATCTGTATGCAGGTCAAGAAGCAACAGTTAGAACTAGACATGGAACAATAGATCGGTTCCAAATTGGGAAAGAAGTATGTCAAGGTTGTGTATTGTCACCCTGCTTATTTAACTTATATGCATAATGCAGCATGAGAAATGCTGGGCTGGATGAAGCACAAGCTGGAATCAAGATTACCAGGAGAAATATCAATAAGCTCAAATATGCAGATGACACCACCCTTATAGCAGAAAATAAAGAACCAAAGAGCCTCTTGATGAAAGTGAAAGAAACTGAAAAGATTGTCTTAAAACTCAACATTCAGAAAACTAAGATCATGGCATCTGATCCCGTCACTTCATGGGAAATAGATAGGGAAACAATGTAAACAGCGACAGATTTTATTTTGGGGGGCTCCAAAATCCCTGCAGATGGTGACTGGAACCATGAAATTAAAAGATGCTTGCTCCTTGGAGTAAAAGTTATGACCAACCTAGATAGCTTATTAAAAAACAAAGAGATTACTTTGCCAACAAAGGTCCGTCTAGTGAAGGCTATGGTTTTTCCAGTGGTCATGATGGATGGCAGAGTTGGACTAAAAGAAAGCTGAGCACCAAAGAATTGATGCATTTGAACTGTGGTGTTGGAGAAGACTCCTAAGAGTTGCTTGGACAGCAGGGAGATCCAACCAGTTCATCCTAAAGGAAATCAGTCCTGAATATTCTTTGGAAGGACTAATGCTGAAGCTGAAACTCCTATACTTTGGCCACCTGATGTGAAGAACTGACTCATTTGAAAAAATCCTGATGCTGGGAAAGATTGAAGGTGGGAGGAGATGGGGACAACGGAGGATGAAATGGTTGGATGGCATCATCGACATAATGGACATGAGTTTGAGTAAACTCTAGGAGTTGGAGATGGACAGGAAGGCTTGATGTGCTGCAGTCCATGAGGTCACAAAGAGTCAGACATGACTGAGCAACTGAACTGAACTGATGTACCTGGTTTTTCAATGAGTTGCAAAAGTATTTATATTAAGAAAATTTATTATCTATCCATACGTAATCTTTGCAAGACTTTTTTTTTTTTTTTTTTTTTTTTTTTGCCTTTAGACCTTGATTACCTGTATTTTAAGATCCTGACTATAGTGAAAGGTGTCTAAGATACCTTAATGAAAGGCTGGGGATCAGGACAGTCTTCTTTGGAGTGTTTGAATTCTCTCTGAACACTCACGTTTAGAGGGATCCAAGCCTGGTGGAGAATATTCTTAGTCTGATTTCTTGAGGCTACCTCATGACTTTCTGGATGTCTAGAAATGAGAGTTCTTAACTTTTCTCACTGTGTACCTTCCCTGGTGGGGTCAAACTTATTCAGAGAGCGTGGAGTACACTCTCTAAACTTGAGTTCTTGATACTTGGATCTTATCAGTAAAAATTTCTATTCCCAGGATGCTATAATAAATCTTGAGTGGTTAGTTATTAGGTATGCAAATAAAATATGAAATAAATATGAAACAAAATTGACAAGTATAATGATGTATCCATTTACAGTTCTCGAAAAACAAACAACCCAATGAAAAAAAAAAGAGGCTGATGACCAAATTGACATCTCTCCAAAGAAGACATACAGATGGCCAACAAACACATGAAAAGATGCTCAATATCACTAATTATTAAAGAAATACAACTCAAAACTATGAGGCATCATCTCACACTAGTCAGAATGGCCATCATCAAAAAATCTACTAACAGTAAGTGCTGGAGAGGTTTTCGAGGAAAGGGAGCTCTCCTACACTGTTAGTGGGAATGCAAATTGGTACAGCCACTATGGAAAATAATAATAAGGGTCCTTAAAAAAGAAAAAAATAGAGCTACCATATGACCCAGCAATCCTATTTCTGGGCATATATCTACAGAAAACCATAATTTGAAAAAATACATGCACCCCAGTGTTCATTGTAGCACTATTTATAATAGCTAGGATGTGGAAACAGCCTAAATGTCCATCAACAGAAGAATGGATAAAGGAGATATGGTGCATATATAAATGGAACATTACTGAATGATAAAAAGGAACAAATAGTGCCACTTACAGAAGACATGCATGGACCTCAGGATTGTCATACAGAATTAAATAAGTCAGAAAAAGAAAAATACATAAATATAAATATATGTCTAATCTAGAAAAATGGTAGAGATGAATTTATTTGCAAAGCAGAAATAGAGTAACAGATGTGGAGGACAAATGCTTGGTTACTAAGGGGGGGAAGGGGAAGTGAGAAGAATTGAGAGATGGAGACTGCCATATATACACTACTATGTGTAAACTATACAGATAACTAACGAGAACCTATTGTTGAGCACAGAGAACTCTACTCAATGTTCCGCGGTGACCTATATTTATACACACACACACACACACACATGACTGATTCACTTTGCTATACAGCAAGGAACTAACATAGCATTGTAAAGTAACTATGCTCCAATAAAAATTAATTTAAAATTTTTAAAGATTTGGTAGCAATATTCTGTAATCATAATTAGCTTAGAAATCAAGGACAAAAATGATAACAAAAGAGGGGAAAATACAGTTAGAATTGTTTTTAAACCCAAATTTCTAAATAACCAGAGAAGCAAAGGAAAATTTTAATGCAATTAGAGAAAAGTTGTTGGAGTTATGGTGAATCCATGTTAGATAGGAATGTATGACACCACATGTTTATTGTAGGAAGGAAGAAATGCTGAAGGTCAGTGAACTTAAAGTTCAGTTTAAGAAGTTAAATAGCGACAGAAAAAATCCAAAGAAGCTCAACAAATAGCAATAATAAGCATATAAAATAATGGAATAGGAAACAGATACAATAAATAGGGTTAATAAGGTCAAAAATAGGCTATTTGACACTTATAAAGTGAATCATATATTGATCAAAAGAGAATAGAAAAAATTGTGAAATGAATAACAAAGTGGGACGTAACTACAGATGCAGCAGATATTTTGAAAACAATGCCAAAGAATATAGTAACTTATTTAATGGAGTAGATCTCTTTTGGATATATGTGGAAATGAATTTCACTTTTTCTTAACTTTCCCTTGCAAAGATATAGTGACAAGTATTCTATCTAGCCTTTGAAAAAAATCTCTGGCAAAATAATTTTTCTGATCTTTTAGATAATCCATAATTTTTCTGATCTCTTAGAAAATAAAAAGATCTTTATTTTTAGTAAAAAAAAAAAAAAAGAAAGAAAGAAAGAAAAGAGAAGTCCAAACCAGGTTAATATTAATGCTCTGAGCACGAAAGATTTCCTTCCTTTTCTGATCGGGGTTCAGTAAATGGTGGGAGTGAGGAGATGGTTGTTTTTCTCTCTTCCCTTCCGTACTTTCTGTGGAGTTTTACTCCTTTGGGGAAGACGCTAAAGGTAAAGGGGACTAAGAGAAAAAACAAGTCTTTCAGTGGCTAACACAGTCCACCGCTATGTATGGCAGATGCATTCATATGGGTGTTGACTTGATGAGCACTTGTGTGTGTTCCCCAGACATCCCACACTGCGGATCTCCAAGGAAGGACAGCCCTACTGTCTGGCCAATTATAACTTTCCTTGTGTTTCTAGCTGGTCGCATCGTCCCCCTAGCTGATCCTCTTGGGCTGCCTTCCTTTCAAGATGACTCTTGGCTGATTCCCTTCCGTAGACACTCCCACTTTTACTGTTCTCTTGGAGGAAGAGGGTTTGATTTGAGCAAAGCCTTTTGTCTCATTGCTGTTTAACTTCAAACCACCTCTTGTGTGTTCCTTTGTCTCTGTGGAAATTGATCACCAGTCTCTATATTGTCTCATCTCCAGGGGTCCGGCATGAATTTCTCTGCTAGTTCTCTGTAAGTCCTCTTTTTTCAACTTACTAAGGCAACAGGAAGTTATGACCAACCTAGATAGCATGTTAAAAAGCAGAGACATTACTTTGCCAAGAAAAGTCCGTCTGGTCAAGGCTATGGCTTTTCCAGTGGTCACGTATGGCTGTGAGAGTTGGACTGTAAGGAAAGCTGAGTGCTGAAAAATTGATGCTTTTGAACTGTGGTGTTGGAGAAGACTCTTGAGAGTCCCTTGGACTGCAAGGAGATCCAACCAGTCCATCCTAAAGATCAGTCCTGGGTGTTCACTGGAAGGACTGATGCTGAAGCTGAAACTCCAATACTTTGGCCACCTCATGTGAAGAGTTGACTTGTTAGAAAAGACCCTGATGCTGGGAAAGATTGGGGGCAGGAGGAGAGGGGGATGACAGAGGATGAGATGGCTGGATGGCATCACCGACTCGATGGACATGGGTTTGAGTAAACTCCGGGAGTTGGTGATGGACAGGGAGGCCTGGCGTGCTGCGATTCATGGGGTCGTGAAGAGTCAGACATGACTGAGCGACTGAACTGAACTGAAGGCAAGAGGAAAGGAAACTGCCTCTGTCCCACACAGAGGGAGAAGGATGGGAAGAGCACATGGACGTGTTCCTTCCAAGCGTTATGAACCCTCACTCTTTCTACGATAACAGTGAGTGATTAAAAATGCCTGCAATCTTGTAAGTGGCTACTTGCTTTAAGAAAACATACTTGAGGGACTTTCTGACAAGTCTGATGGTTAAGATTTTGCCTTCCAATGCAGAAGATGTGGGTTCAATCGTTGGTTAGGGAGCTAAGATCCATGTGCCTTGCAGCCAAACAACCAAAATATAAAATAAGCAATATTGTAATAAGTTTAATAACAAGTTTTAAAATTATCCACATCAAAAAAAAACTTTAAAAAAAAAAAGATGTTCTTGATAACTATCATGTTGTTGGTCTTGGAGTTTCAGCTAAGGATGAGACAGAAGAGCCTCATTTTAACAGGCTGTTGTATCACATGTAACTATAGGTCAATTAACTTGAAAGCTTAGAATAAGCAGAATTTTTTTTTTAGAAAAATAGAACTTACTAAAGAAAGTTTAAGAAAAAGAAAAACTGAATCTATTCATCAGAGAAATTAAATGAATATTACAGATTTAACCTTCTCCCTTAAAAGCAAAACAGTTAAAGGAAGTAGGAAAAAATCCTTTATTTCACCATGTGAAAATTTTAATAGAGAGTCTAGCGAAGAAGTAAGACAATAAGAAGGAAGATGTTTGAAGGTTCAAAAGTAAGAGACAGAGTTATCATTATTTGAAAACAACTTGTCTGTCCTAGATAGGAAACCTCAGAAAATGTGTAGAAAACTTTTTAGCATTTATGAATCTAGCAATATACAAAGTCATATTTCTATGTATTATCACCAAAGTTAAGATAAAATTTAAGAAAAGAGGCTTAATATGGCTAAAAGTACATCTATCAAAAAATATGGAAGACGTTTATAAAGGACTTTGCAGACTTCTGTTGAAACATATTATAGAGGAGCTAATTAACTAGAGAGATAACATCAGAATTACTGTGTATCAGAAGAGTTGCTGTTATCAAGATGTCAGTTATTTTGTAAAATATCAGGACAATTATGAATGAATGTACATGGAAGCTTATGATATGAAAATTTTTACCTTAAAGTTACCAGCGTTTGTGTACCATTGGAAAGGTTTTGCATGCCATCAAGGAGAAACAGTACTGTTTCAAGACTACTGCCTTAAAGAAATTATATCTGTACAAAGGAATACTGATAGAAGAGCTATCATAGCAACATTCTTTGTAATGAAAAATAAATGTGAATGACTAAGCATTCATCAGTAGTGAAATAAGTAAGTTGAGTTATACACATAATAGAGTTATACGTTTCAGTGTATGGATAAATCTAAGGAACATGGATGGGTCAAAAAAGACAAATTGCAGACAGTAGCTTGTGATTATTCATATGAAAACAATAATTTTACATATGTGTGTATATATGTAAAGTATATGTATATATACTTTAAAATAGAAAACAAGCATGGTAAAGATAAATATCAAGTATTGGATAGAACTGGGTTGGCCAAAGTTTGTTTGGGTTTTTCTGGAACATTGTACGAACAAAAATTCGGCCAATCCAATAATTGTTTCCAGTGTTGGGCAGGGTGGGAAGGGTGAAAAATGTGATTTATATAATTTCTTTTTTTTTTTTTTTAATTTTTTTTTTTATTAGTTGGAGGTTAATTACTTCACAACATTTCAGTGGGTTTTGTCATACATTGACACGAATCAGCCATTGAGTTACACGTATTCCCCATCCCGATCCCCCCCTCCTACCTCCCTCTCCACCCGACTCCTCAGGGTCCTCACAGTGCACCAGGCCCGAGCACTCGTCTCATGCATCCCACCTGGGCTGGTGGTCTGTTTCACCATAGATAATATACATGCTGTTCTTTTGAAACATCCCACCCTCACCTTCTCCCACAGAGTTCAAAAGTCTGTTCTGTACTTCTGTGTCTCTTTTTCTGTTTTGCATATAGGGTTATCATTACCATCTTTCTAAATTCCATATATAGGTGTTAGTATGCTGTAATGGTCTTTATCTTTCTGGCTTACTTCACTCTGTAAATTTCTTAATAACAATAACATATAACAGAAATTTTAGCTTGTTTTAAGACAGTAGAGTGTCTCATTTTCCCTCCTTCTGTAAGATAGTAAATCCTCTTTATGAGGTACTCTTTTCAGGTGGAAATAAATCCTATTTTTTATTGTACACATTTAGTACATCTCTTAATTTTATGTTTATATTTCTCTTTTAAAAGCAAGAAAAAACAAAATATTTGTACTCTATATAGGTCTATATAGGGTAGCAAAAGACTACAAATTTAGAAAAGAAAAGCTGTTTTCTACACTATTCAGTGAATAGACTTCAACATTTTCTTTTTAAAGATTCATCAAAAAAAAGTCATTTGTTAAATAGCAATAGTACCATTCCTTATTCTGTGGCTTCAATATTAGGCCATTTCTTTTCTTTAATTGGCCTCCATCTCTACCATGATTAAATGAACCATATGACAGAAGTAATCGAAGGATGGATTTAGAAGATTCCCAACCTGCTAAGATATTACAAATAAAATAGAAGAAAGCTTTGACAAAACACAGCCATCTAAGAAGCAGCAGATGAAGAGAATTTTTTCTAGCCATCAATCACCTATTTAAAAGTAACCCCTGTCTTTTTTCCATTGTATATCCTTGCCTCCTTTGTCAAAGATAAGGTGTCCATAGGTTCATGGATTTATCTCTGGGCTTTCTATTCTGTTCCATTGATCTATATTTCTGTCTTTGTGCCAGTACCATACTGTCTTGATGACTGTGGCTTTGTAGTAGAGTCTGAAGTCAGGGAGGGTGATTCCTCCAGTTCCATTCTTCTTTCTCAAGATTACTTTGGCTATTCGTGGTTTTCTGTATTTCCATACAAATTGTGAAATTATTTGTTCTAGTTCTGTGAAAAATACCGTTGGTAGCTTGATAGGGATTGCATTGAATCTATAGATTGCTTTGGGTAGAATAGCCATTTTGACAATATTGATTCTTCCAATCCATGAACACGGTATGTTTCTCCATCTGTTTGTGTCCTCTTTGATTTCTTTCATCAGTGTTTTATAGTTTTCTATGTAGAGGTCTTTTGTTTCTTTAGGTAGATATACTCCTAAGTATTTTATTCTTTTTGTTGCAATGGTGAATGGTATTGTTTCCTTAATTTCTCTTTCTGTTTTCTCATTGTTAGTGTATAGAAATGCAAGGGATTTCTGCGTATTAATTTTATATCCTGCAACTTTACTATATTCGTTGATTAGCTCTAGTAATTTTCTGGTAGAGTCTTTAGGGTTTGCTATGTAGAGGATCATGTCATCTGCAAACAGCGAGAGTTTCACTTCTTCTTTTCCTATCTGGATTCCTTTTACTTCTTTTTCTGCTCTGATTGCTGTGGCCAAAACTTCCAAGACTATGTTGAATAGTAGTGGTGAGAGTGGGCACCCCTGTCTTGTTCCTGATTTCAGGGGAAATGCTTTCAATTTTTCACCATTGAGGGTGATGCTTGCTGTGGGTTTGTCATATATAGCTTTTATTATGTTGAGGTATGTTCCCTCTATTCCTGCTTTCTGGAGAGTTTTAATCATAAATGGGTGTTGAATTTTGTCAAAGGCTTTCTCTGCATCTATTGAGATAATCATATGGTTTAACAAGTGGTGCTGGGAAAACTGGTCAACCACTTGTAAAAGAATGAAACTAGAACACTTTCTAACACCATACACAAAAATAAACTCAAAATGGATTAAAGATCTAAATGTAAGACCAGAAACTATAAAACTCCTAGAGGAGAACATAGGCAAAACACTCTCTGACATAAATCACAGCAAGATCTTCTATGACCCACCTCCAAGAATATTGGAAATAAAAGCAAAACTAAACAAATGGGACCTAATGAAACTTAAAAGCTTTTGCACTACAAAGGAAACTATAAGTAAGGTGAAAAGACAGCCCTCAGATTGGGAGAAAATAATAGCAAATGAAGAAACAGACAAAGGATTAATCTCAAAAATATACAAGCAACTCCTGAAGCTCAATTCCAGAAAAATAAATGACCCAATCAAAAAATGGGCCAAAGAACTAAACAGACATTTCTCCAAAGAAGACATACAGATGGCTAACAAACACACGAAAAGATGCTCAACATCACTCATTATTAGAGAAATGCAAATCAAAACCACAATGAGATACCATTACACGCCAGTCAGGATGGCTGCTATCCAAAAGTCTACAAGCAATAAATGCTGGAGAGGTTGTGGAGAAAAGGGAACCCTCTTACACTGTTGGTGGGAATGCAAACTAGTACAGCCACTATGGAAAACAGTGTGGAGATTTCTTAAAAAACTGGAAATAGAACTGCCATATGACCCAGCAATACCACTTCTGGGCATACACACCGAGGAAACCAGATCTGAAAGAGACACGTGCACCCCAATGTTCATCGCAGCACTGTTTATAATAGCCAGGACATGGAAGCAGCCTAGACGCCCATCCGCAGATGAATGGATAAGGAAGCTGTGGTACATATACACCATGGAATATTACTCAGCCGTTAAAAAGAATTCATTTGAATCAGTTCTAATGAGATGGACGAAACTGGAGCCCATTATACAGAGTGAATTAAGCCAGAAAGATAAAGAACATTACAGCATACTAACACATATATACGGAATTTAGAAAGATGGTAACGATAACCCTATATGCAAAACAGAAAAAGAGACACAGAAGTACAGAACAGACTTTTGAACTCTGTGGGAGAAGGTGAGGGTGGGATGTTTCAAAAGAACAGCATGTATATTATCTATGGTGAATCAGATCACTAGCCCAGGTGGGATGCATGAGACGAGTGCTCGGGCCTGGTGCACTGGGAGGACCCAGAGGAGTCGGGTGGAGAGGGAGGTGGGAGGGGGGATTGGGATGGGGAATACGTGTAACTCAATGGCTGATTCGTGTCAATATATGACAAAACCCACTGAAATGTTGTGAAGTAATTGGCCTCCAACTAATAAAATAAAATTAAAAAAATAAAATAAAATAAAATAAAATAAAAAAATAAAAATTAAAATTAAAAAAAAACAAAGACACCATCAGTAATTGCAGCAAATATGCTGATATTTTAAAGTGCTTCATTCATAGTGTTTTTTGAACGGACTTATTCTGTGATGAGGCTACTTATTTTAGTTATTTTGATTATTTTAGTTACTTTAAAATGGATAGCATCATAAAGGTTTTGTCAAATTAATTTTAACTTATTCAAAGATTTAATTCCTCTTAATTATTGCACATTTTGTTTATTGAATTTCTAATTTATGTTTCACTTTTGAAATAGAAAATAAGTTGAACTGTACACTACATAAAATAAACATCCTGTGTAATACAATAATAATTATGCTAAACTATATAGACATTTAGACTAGAATTGTTTAATATCAAAGTAATGGTTTGTAACCAAGTTTGCAGTAGATATTCTGTGTTTTCAAGATACAGTAGTGAGGATAGTCTTAATAATCACTTTCAATTTATTTTTTTCTAAGAATATTTGTGCAATTGGACTCCATAATCTAATGATGCTGATCATTATCTGTATCATTATTATAAAAAACGCTATTAGTTCAAGAATCAATGTTTGCAGCTTCAACAATCTGAATAAAAATCTGCTGAACTAAAAAAAAAAAAAAAAAAGTAACCCCTGAAGGGAAACCTGACATCATCCTCTTGTCACGATTAGTATCTCCTAAATGTTTTCTTTCCTTCACACCTTGAATTTTAATGCTTCACTAAAGAATAAAGGAAAAAATGCCAAAGATCGCATTTAATTCTAGTGTGTGTTAATTGGCTTTATTAGAAATTAGCATTTTTGAATTTGTAATTCTCTTTCTAATTTATGAAATGTCCCTCATTTTCTCGTGTATCATATTGTAATTAAATTTGCATGGTAGTAAATTTTATTTGTCTCTTTTGCTGAAACACTGAAGATTTGTCTGCACAACAAATGCAGGATATTTCTTTATTTGTGTTTTGACAATAAAATGTTCATTAGTTTTAAACATGGTGGCAGCAGTACACACGCTGCAATTGTAATTACCACTGCTTAGAAATGGCCTGTCTCTGAGTGACAGTGGGAATTAGCTGAGTGTTTATTAACATGTGCTTCTGCTTGCAATATTTCCTCAATGTAGTTCTGATCCCTAGGTAGAAGTTGCCAGTTTAGGTGAAGACATTTGGGCCAAATACTGATTCTGCTCTATAAAACCATCAATGTAATCAGTCTAAGACCAACAGCAGTCCACAATTAATCACATAATAATTGGATCCTTCCTTCAATGTCAATACATTAGAAACTGCATGCAAAGCATTCGGGAAAGCTGTTTACCAGACTTAAATTTCTCTAGAGAAATCAAGCACTGTACAATTAACAGGAAAAAAATGAATTGTTCATTCTCCAGTTTAATTAGAAATGCACCACCTCTGAAGTACCCTTTGCCCACTTCTTTTATTGCTTAATTCTGCTGTTATTCAGAGTTCTCTTGTAGCCAAGTAGATTTTACATCAGACCCTCACCCAGATCAATAAGAAATGGTAGGAGACAATCTTCTATCAAGCCTCTGATGTTCTTTATTATAGAGGTTATAGCAAATAAAGCAAATTCACTGTTGAAAATATGTGGAGTCATTTTCATTTTCTCTCCAGAATCTGATGTTAACTGTGCACTTTAATACTTTTTTTCTACTTGTACAATTGACACTTGGATAATCTTTTTTTTCTATCACAAAACCTGCAATCTGAAGTGCTATTTTATGATTTATTAAACACAAGTAAATTGAATTCACATGTGGCCCTTGGGATTCTTTGTATAGTATAGGTTGACACAGGTGGCTTTCCCTATGGTCTAAATTCTCTTCAGTTCTAGTGTTGGGCCTTTTCCTTTCACGCTATCATTGCTCCTTTTGGAATCAAAGGACACCCCTCTATTTGGTGGAGGGCGGGGGGAGTGGATGTTGCAAGTGTCCTGGTCTCATGTGCCGTGGCTGTGCCTGTAAGATCAGTTTCATGGGAGCTCTACTCTTGGGGCAAGAGTGATCAACCTTCTCTGAATGAGCCATGGGTAAAGAGCAAGCAACTATTGTACAAGGCCATCTACAAACAATGATGGAGACCGACTGACATATCTCCCCCAGAATGTAAAAAGATTGAAGGGACTGGGGAAAAACATCTCAAAATGTGGAAACAGGCCAAAAAACGTGTGTGTCCTTGGAGTGTCAAACTGAGCACTGTCTGGCAAATCTGCCTAGGAGCCATCTGACTGTTGAGGGGCTTGTAAATTTCTTTGACTTACTATTGTATATTGATTAGGACTCAGGGCCTGTAAAAGTTAGATGTCATCTTGGAAAAAGAAATTGCAATTAACTTTTGTGCAGTAAAGATGCAAATATATATATATATATATGTGTATATATGCATATATATGAGCATATATATATATGCTCAGTCACTTAGTCATGTCCTACTCTTTGCGGCCCCATGGACTGTAGCCTGCCAGGCATGGACTGTAGCCTGTCCATGGCATTTTAGGCAAGATTACTTGTTGCCACTTCTTACTCCAGGGAATCTTCCTGACCCAGGGATCAAACCCACATCTCTTGCAACTCCTGAATCAGCAGGCAAATTCTTTACCATTAGCACCACCTGGGAAGCCCCATATAAATGTATGTGTCTGTGTGTATACACACACACACACACACACACACAGAGTATCTATGTCTATCTATATCTATATATATATCTGTATCCAAATATTATATCTTTATTGCCTTTTGAACAGCTTGTCTTTAATATAGTAATCTTGTTTCAGCATCCAGTCTTTTTTCGATTGCTTAAATATCTTCATATCCTCTAGAACCAACTTTGTCATCTTGCTAGTACTGTCATTAATAAATTAAATAATTCTCTGGCATAAGTCCACATTATATATATATATATATATATATATATATATATAGAGAGAGAGAGAGAGAGAGAGAGAGAGAGTGTTTTAAAGTTTTATTAGAGTATAGTTGGTTTACAATGTTGTGTCAGCTTCAGGCATACCGTGAAGTGATTCAGTTACACATACACATGTATCACTCCTTTTAAAATTCTTCTCCTATGCAGGCCTTTACAGAGTATTGAGTAGAGTTCCTTGTGCTATACGCTAGGTCCTTACTAATCCTCTATTTTGTATATACTGGTGTGTATGTAGCAACCCCACTTCATCCCTCTCCCTGCCCATTACCCCCAGTAACCCTAAGTTTAGTTTCTACATCTGTAACTCTGTTTCTCTTTTTAGGTAAGTTCGTTTGTACCTTTTTTTTTTTAAGATTTCACATGTAAGTGATATCATGTTACATTTGTGTTTATCTGACTTACTTCACTCAATATGACACTCTCTAGCCCCATCCATGCTGCTGCAAATGGCATTATCTCGTTCTTTTTTATGGCTGAGTGATATCCCATTGTGCACATGTACCGCATCTTCTTTATCAATTCCTCTGTTGATGGACATTTAGTTTGCTTCCATGTCCTAACTGTTTTAAATAATGCTGGAATAAACATTGGGGTGCATGAATCTTTTTGAATTATGGTTTTCTCTGAATATATACCCAGGAGTGGGATTGCTTGATCATATATGGTAGGTCTATTTTTAGTTTTTTAAAGAAACCTCCATACTGTTCTCCATCGTGGCTATACCAGTTCACATTCCCTCCAATAGTGTAGGAGGTTTTCCTTTTCTCCACACCCTCTCCAGCATGTATTGTTTATATATTTTGTGATGATGGCCGTTCTAACTGGTGTGAGGTGATAGCTCATTGCGGTTTTGATTTGCATTTCTTTAATCATTAGTGATGTTCAACATCTTTTCATGTGCTTCTTGGCCATCTGTGTGTCTTTGGAGAAATTTCTATTTAGGTCTTCCATCCATTTTTTCATTGTTTTTTTTGAGATTGAGATGCATAACCTGTTGTACATTTTGGAGATAAATCCCTTGTCAGTTGCATCATTTGCAAATAACCTCTCCCATTCTGAGGGTTGTCTTTCTGTTTCATTTATGGTGTCCTTTGCTGTGCATAAGTTTTTAAGTTTAATTAGGTCTTGTTTTTGTCCTTAATTTTGTTCTTCTGGGGATGTATTAAAACAGATCTTTCTGTGATTTACGTCAAAGGGTGTACTGCCTCTGGTTTTCTCTAAGAGTTTTATACTATCCTGCCTATATTTGGGTCTTTAATCCACTTTGAGTTTATTTTTGTGTATGGTGTTAGAGAGTGTTCTAATTTCATTCTTTTACGTGGAGATGTTCAATTTTCCCAGCACCACTTATCAAGAGAATGTCTTTTCTTTATTGCATATTCTTGCATCTTTTGTCATAGATTTGGTGACCATGCGTGCATGGGTTTATCTCTGAACTTTCTGTCCTGTCCCATTAATCTCTATTTCTGTTTTTGTGCCAGTAGCATACTGTCTTGATAACTGTAGCTTTGTAATATAGTAGTCTGATTCCAACTGTTTTTCTTTCTCAAGATTGCTTTGGCTACTCAGGGTCTTTTGTGTTTCCATACAAACTGTAAAATGTTTTGTTCTAATTCTGTGAAATATGCCATTGGTGATTCAATAGGGATTGCATTAAATCTGTAGATTGCCAAGCTCACTATATATTCCTGTTAGAATTAGATGTTTTCTAAAAGTATATTTTGAGATAATTTTAGCCTTAGAGAGATGCTGGAAGAATTCCAGAGTTCCCATTAACCCTCACCTGGATTCTCTCAGTGATGACATCTTGTATAACCATAGTACAATTGTCAAAACCAGTAAAATAATATTAACATAAAATATTATTAGCTACAGATCATATTTAGGTTTAATTAGTTCTTACAGGAAGTGTTTTATGTGTATATAATTCTATGAAATTATATCATACATATATATTTAAGTAACCAGTACCGTTATCAGAATCAAAAATATTCTGTCATCCTAAAGAAGCTGCTTCATACTATCCCTTTGTATTCACGGCCTTCATGCAAACCTAATATCCAAGAGCGATTGCTATGTTCTCCATCAGTATCATTCAGTTATTTTAAGAATGTGGTATAAATGGAATTATTCCCATATGTATTACTTTCAGATTGACTTTTTTTTTTTCATTTAGCATAATCCCCTTGGAATTCATCCAAGTTTAAATAGGCATCAATAATATTTCTTTTTTTTTATTGTTGAGTAGTATTCTACTCAGAGAGTGAAATATGACTTATTCATTCCTTCATTCATGAACGAATATTGGTTTTTTTCCAGCTACAAATAAACCAACGGAGCTATTTGGAACCCTAAAGCTATTATAAATATCCATGTATTCATGTATAGGAATTTCTATAAATATAAACTCTTCTTTCTCCAGGTTAAATACTCAGGAGTTGGGTGGCTGAGTCATATGATAAATGTACATTTATAAGAGACTGCAAAAATGTTTTCCAGAGGATTTGTACTGTTTTACATTCCACAAGCAATGCCTGCTTCTCATCCTCACCAGCACTCGTAATAGCGTTCTGTGTCTTAGCAATTCTAATGGCTATAAAGCCATATTCAATTGTGAGCTTAAGTTGCATCTAATTAATGGTTAATGATATTGGATATCTTCTTGTGTATTTATTTCCCCTATATATCCGGTTTGGATAAATACTTCAATACATCTGCTTTTAACTTTAAAAAGTTAGGTTGTTTTCGTTCTTACTCAAGTTTTTACTGAGCCCATCTAATAAGTTTTTAGCATTTCACTTATTGTATTTTTCCCTTCTGAAGTTTTCATTTGGCTCTTTATATCTTCTGCTTCTTTGCTAAGACAGTTTTCTAATTGTAGCAGAGGATGCACGGTTTCTTACTAGAGCATTTTTATAGCATCTGTTTTAAATTTGTGCCTGTGCGCTCAGTCGCTTCAGTCCTGTCCAAGTCTTTGCGACCCCATGGACTGTAGCCCGCCAGGCTTCTCTGTGCATGGGGTTCTCGAGGCAATAATACTGGAGTGGGTTGCCGTGCGCACCTCTAGGGGATCTTCCCAACCCAGGGACTGAGCCCGGGTCTCCTGCCTTGCAGGTGGATTCTTTACCATGGAGCCACCAGGGAAGCCCCCTACTTTAAAGTTCTTGAGAGATAATTCTAATATCTGTGTTTTCTTAGCATTGTCATCTCCTCTCTCTTCTTATTTGACTTGAGATTCTCCTAATTCTTGCTATGCTGAATAATTTTAAAGTGTATCATGGATATTTTGAATATTATTGTCTATGCCTCTGGTTGCTGTTTAAATCTTTCAAATGAGCAGGAGTACTTAGTTTCAGAATCCTTCTTTCATGGACTGTGGTTCAAACGGCAGCTGAGATTGCAAAGCTTTTTCTGTGCGCCTTTGGTCAGCCTCACCTGTGTATTACAGAGAAATCAGTCTGAATCCTGGGTGGTATTCCATACCTCAGCTCTTCTGTCAAAGTTTTGCTCTTTTGATTATGTTTGGTTTTATGAGTGAACCACTTGGGGATGAGCCTAAGCTTCATACACAGATTTAAAGGATTCATTTCTCTAGCTCCCTCCTTAGGAGAAGGCAATGGCACCCCACTCCAGTCCTCTTGCCTGGAAAATCCCATGGATGGAGAAGCCTCGTGAGCTGCAGTCCATGGGGTCGCGGAGAGTCGGACACGACTGAGCGACTTCACTTTCACGTTTCACTTTCCTGCATTGGAGAAGGAAATAGCACCCCACTCCAGTGTTCTTGCCTGGAGAATCCCGGGGACGGGGGAGCCTGGTGGGCTGCCGTCTGTGGGGTCGCACGGAGTCAGACACGGCTGAAGCGACATAGCAGCAGCTCCCTCCTTTATGTAATCTCCCTTGCACTCTAGATGAAAGGAGAAAGAATACCAATTTCTGCTGTCATTTGCTTACTGTGGGGCAGAGATTGTCAACAGGGATCCTCCACAAAGTTCCTTTGTTCCCTTGTCTACAAGATTTTCTCTTTTTCTTCCTTTTGGCCAGGGCACATGTCATGGCAGGATCTTGGTTCCCTGACCAGCTGTTGAACCTGGGCCATGGCCGTGGATGTGCTGAGTCCTAACTCCTGCATGGCCAAGGAGTTCCCTCCCTTTTTATTCTAAACTGCATAGTTTATGTTTTGAAACATTGAATATCTATGGTGTCTTTCTCTCTCTGTCTAGTAATATTCTTTTCTCTCAAAGCCACAGGGGTGCTTCTGAGTGCTTAAAGGCAGTTTCAAGATACATAAAGGGGAGAGAGAGCAATACAAATTCATATTTTATAATTTTATCATATTTCTACAGAGAGTTCTTAATGTTGAATGGCAATTAGTTATGGAAATGTGGTTTTTTTTAATTAATCCAAAGAGCATCAGCTTTCTGCTTACATTGCTACTGACGTAGCATCCTCGATGTGCCAATGTATACTTGCTACGTTTACACTGATGCTGTCTCTGGAGCTTGTTGTGAAGTGTATGTATATATTGTAAAGCGTATGGTCATAAAGTTTTAGTATTTTTACACAGAAACAATAATGCAATGGAGGATTGCATTCAGCTTTAATATTTGGAGGCAAATAAGTCACAGATGGGATTAATAAAAGACTGTTTTAGTAGAAGCCACAAGGAATTAGAAGTTAAGCAGCCGTATTTTCAAATTTTAGCTCTACAATAGAAGTGTGAGGAAGTCTACGACTCCTTGAAAGCCCATTTCCTCATTTAGGATGAGAGGGGACCACAACAAAGGAAGGGTTGTGAAAGCGGGATAACATTTTATAGAGAGAGACCATCCAGAATACTGCCTGGCACAGTGACTGTCAACTCACTTCTCTAACAGGCATAAAAAGCAAAAAATGACTGTGAGATTTGGTAGTAATGTAAAGTTACAATCGGAAACTTAAAAATTATGATTTTAGCTAGAATCATTTCAAATCAAAAGGGCCTCTCTTGTGGGGGTTGGAGGAGAGTGGGACTGGGAGTTTTGGATTAGCAGATGCAAACTATCTTATGTAGGACAGATAAACAACAAAGTCCTACTGCGTAGCACGGGAAACTATGTTCAGTGTCCTGTGATAAGCCAAAATGGAAAAGGACATGGAAAAATATGCCTAACTGAGTCACCTTGTTGTTCGGCAGAACTTAATACAATGCTATCAATCAACTGTACTTCAATAATAATTTTTTTCAAAGTGTGAAACTAAGGGACCCCCTGATGCAGCTCCACATTTTACAGACAGCAAAATCAGACTCCAAAGGGTTAAGTGACTCTGCATGTGTATTTCTTGTATCCAGGAGCAAATCTGGGACCAGAACTCTGATTTCCCAGTCAATAGACCTTGGCACAAACATCCCATACAAAAACCTCTAAAATGGAGTACATTATACTTGTGATCTTTACACCAGACCCCAACATACTATAAGATGTGCACATGGCATGTAAACTACAACTGTATTATATCATAAACTACCATCATTAACTCGTATGCTAATTGCAACAAGCATAAACATTTAATTAAAAAACTCTGCTCGCTTTAGAAAATTGGAACTCTTGGGATGATATAGAAGATTCAGGTCATTTTAAAAGGTTATCATGAGAAATTTAAAAAGATAATTTTTATCTTTGTAGGTACATATTCTTATAGAAAAGAAACATTAAAAATCATTCCATTAAATATTTCTTTACAAACATGGTTGCTGTCCTTTGAACATTTCAAGACATCCTTAGGACTTTGGGAGGACCCAGAAAGAGTTTTACAGAATATGGTTCTGCACTAGTTTAAAATTTTATGGAAAAGCTTTTTCAGTTTCTTCTATCTCACACCTTACCTGGCACTTAGAACAACAACAACAACAAACAAACAAACCAGTGAGGTCTATTTATTTTATTCTGTAGACAAAAAAGGAAAGGATACCGTATCTGCCATCCTTTTTGTTCATTCTCCCACCCATATCATGAGAATAAAGGTTTTCAATTTGTTGGTATTTTGTTTTCAGGATGTGTGTAGCCTCTGGCTGGCATTGTGCTAAAACCACCCCCTAGACTATGACTCACTTTGGGTGACTAGCTCTTGCCCTGAAGCTAGAGAATGCTGGAGCTGATGCTGTGTGGATTATTCATACATGATAATTAAATGACCAAAGGTAGCAGTTCCTGTCTGTCTCCAGGTCTCTGACTTGCATTACTCTCCAACTCCTACCCAAATCATTTTCTGTTTATTAATCAGAGCAGATCCGGAATTTTCCTAATCCCTATTCTCCATGGTTGTCACTTTGCTTATAGGAAGATTGTTTCCCAGTGGGTTTTTTCCTCCTAGGATGTAGGCAGAAGAGAAAAATAAGATTTCTACATGCTCTCATGGTTATTTCTGTTAAATCAGATTTTTTTTTTTACCTACATTATAATGACCAATACAACTCTCTTTGATTCATTATCGATATTTAAGGCAAAACATCCTTTTGGAACTCTGACATTAGTGAGACTTTCAATTCTGTTTTTCAAAGGGAAGAAAAATCAAAATAATGTCTCAGAAAATAACTTTATCTCCCCCTTTTTATTCTGCAACATTAGACAATCACAAATAGACCTTTAGCTACTAATCCAAATAAGGAACACCTTGAGTGTGATTTTACATTCATTCTTCTCATTTCCCATATCACTAAGTGCTCTAAAAAGAGTAGATCATTCCAGCCTTAGTCCCAGACTGCTCTGGCGTGATATGTGTCACATGGCAGCAATTATTTGAATGCTGTTTATCAAAAATCCCACTTTGCACCTTTTTTGTGTTCAGCCTAGCATTGAAGAATACTTGGATATGTCTAGCATTCTTGAAGGTTGACCATTCAGGAGACATATTTATACGAAAGTCAAAAAATCTATTCTACAAGATTCTACAAGTAAAAGTGTGCTAGTCTGGTTCAAAAGCAGTGTATTCCTGCTAGAGGGCAAATTTGAATGTAGCTTGATGCCTGTCCCTCACGCTGTTCTGTATCCAACCCTTACAAATTTATATCTTTATCCTTAGGTAAAAAATCTGTAATAAAAGAGCAAGTGAAAACTAAAAGGTCACTTTCTTAAAGCCTCCCCGAAGTATTAAGGGCATGGAGCATCAGAGCTGTTGCTGTCAGCGCTTATAAAGGCAAAGGGTGGCAATGCCATCATATGGGCCAGAATGAGAGATGATGCCGGAGCGCAGACAGAAGGACCATGATCTCTCTCAGTGGCGGCTGCAGGGTAGAACTTCAATGGCTCTCTCCCAGTGGCTAGCTGCAGTGGTGCCCACGATAGCCTTAAAGTGAGCAGAGCATCCAGCGTGGTAAATTCAGGATGTAAGGGCTGCAGGGACAGGCAGCCCTGATGCGTGCCTGGGATGATAGGCGGCAGCGGCAGGGGATTCTGTGTGCTGTGGCTTTGTAGCTCCAGTTCCTTATCTGGAGAGTGACAGAGACACTGTTTTAGTCAGGGCTCTCCAGGGAAACAGGACCATGAGTGTGGATCTGTCCGCAGGCTAGAGACCCCGTAAAGCAGATCTGAAGACCTGTCCTCCAGGGCAGCCAGCGGTGTGATCCCAGGTCAAAGTCGGAAGATGAGATGAGACATCCTAGCTTAGAGAGGGAGGCAGGACATAGGGGTGAATCCCCTCTTTCTCTGGCTTCTATTCTGTTCAAGCCCTCCATAGACTGGATGAGGTCCACCACGCTGGGCAGGGCCATGGCGCTTTGCTGAGCCCACCGAGTCAAATGCTAGTCACATCTGGAAACAGCTTCACCCACCAGGCACCCTTAGATATGTTTAATCTGGGCACTGTGTAGCCAGCTAAATTAATACATTAAACTAACCCCCGTATCATCAACATTAGTTAAGCTGGAACAGAAGTCAAAATGGTAGCCTGGAAGGTTGATTCGTGGCGTGCCATTATGCACCTCTTGGGAAATCTCAACTATATGGCGGAGTTTGAAGAAAACTGGTTTTAATGATGAGATAGGAAAACTCTAGGAAAATAATGACTTTGTGACCTCTTATCTCTCTGCAGCCTGGTGTATCCAGGGAAAGAGAGATCACGTTTCCTTAAAGATTTATACAACTCTGTTACTCTCAAAGGGAGCTTTAGAGAGAGATGAAGATAGGGAAGGCCACTTGAGAGACAAGTAATTTGGGGAGATAAAGAATGGTCTTTCTTTTTTGATTTGCTGCTGTTGAGATAATTTCAGACCATTTTACGATACTGGCTGGTAAAGAATCCTAATGCTTTTTTTCTGAAGACACTGTTAAGTGGGTATATAAATGGACTGAGGTGTCTGAACTGTGACTTGAGTCCTGTACCTCAAAGACACATATATAAGAAAATTATATTTTTCTTGTCCTTCCTTAAAGTCCAAATAACTACCTCCTCTACTTTACAAGAGAGTATGCACTAGAGAGTCTAATTTGCATGGCGAAAATTGTGTGTGTGCTTTTCTTTACGTCCTAAATTCCCCTTAGATAGTTTAAATGTTTACCACCTTAGGGCAGAAAAAAATTCAGAATAAAACAGGTGACACAGTGAAAATAAAGCAATTCGATTTGGAAACATACACTGCCAACAGACTTTGTCATTTTTAACTTTTATCAGGAGCGTTGAACACAGTATCTTTGTGAATTTCTCTCCATGGCATAAAGCCTCCCTCTCTGTCCTCCAGAGAGCATTAGCAGATCCTGTCCACTGAAGATCAAACATGAGGCTAAAACATCTCTGAAGCAATAAAATTGAGGAATAAAGGTTTGATTTACATTTCAAATTCAAACTTTCCCTGACCCGTCTAGGTGAGGTCTCCCCACCTGCATTATTTCCAGCAGGGCTTGTTAACTGTTCCTTTAAACTAAGACATGTTAAAGAGTCTGTGTCCCTTTAGTTATATGCTTACTGAATACAAATGTAGTAGTTTTCTTGGGGAGTGTGAGTGTCTAACCAGGTTAGTCAAACTTCTAAAACCATGATGATAACCAAGTGTGCAGGAATTTTGTGGGGGAAAAAAAATCTCTTCATAGCTGTCTGGATATAGAGACAAGTCTAAGAAAACACTCACACACACACACTGTATATATGCAGACATGTATAAATGTATGGACAGATAGGCAAATGCAAGTAAATAGATGAAATGAGACACTCTGAGATGAATAAATACACACACATAAATGCATAAAGGTTAGGGACTGAAAATTTGTGTAACTCAGAGGAACTTATTGCTGTACTAAAATATACCAAACTATTTACTTGCAATCAAAGAAATATTTTTGTGTATATTTAAGAGGACCTAGCAAACGCACACCACTATCCCGTCAGAGTTGGTAAGAGAGAAGAACCAAGCCGATAGTTAGCAAAACACCATTCCCTTAACATCAAAAGAGATGGATGAGGCTCCTCCTCAAAAGAGGAAGATGAGATGGATGTAAAGTTCCCTTGTGATCCTTAAAAAGTAACCATCCTGTTGGATCATTTCTATACAGCTGTAAGCAGTTCTGTGCACGTCAGGCCTCCCAAGGGAGAGCTCTTGGAACCAAGAGAAATGTTCTTTCCTAGTATGAATGTGTGTGACTATATTGACTTGAAAGTTTCCTATACACCAGAGCCTCTGCTAAGCTCTATATATAAGTCGACTACTTCATAAAATTAGTAGTGGATAGTGATCATCTTTACTGATTATATTTAATGATGAAAAAACTCTGGTATTGAAAAGTTCAGTATCCTGTCTAAATTCAGGGAGTAATTATAAATAAGTAAAGTGAAAGTGGAAGTTGCTCAGTCGTGTCTGACTCTTTGCGGAGCCATGGGCTATACAGTCCATGGAATTCTCCAGGCCAGAATACTGGAGTGGGTAGTTGTTCCCTTCTCTAGGGGATCTTCCCAACCCATGGATCGAACCCAGGTCTCCAGCATGGCAGGTGGATTCTTTCCCAGCTGATCCACCAGGGACGCTCATAGATATAAACAAACTAAGGCTTAAAGTTTAAGGATTTGTTCAAGGTCAGGAAGCTCAAGATCAAATGTTAGGCCACTTTAATAAAAAACCCCATCTGTTTCATTGCGTGACATTACCTTTTGAAGAAACTCAATAGGGCTTCCCTAGTGGCTCGGAGTGTCAAGAATCTGCCTGCAATGCAGAACACTCAGGTTCGATCCCTGGGTCAGGAAGATCCCCTGGAGGAGGAAATGGCAACCCACTCCAGTATTCTTGCCCGGAAGATTCCATGGACAGAGAATGCTGGTGGGCTACAGTCCAGGGGGCCTCAAAGAATCAGACATGACATCATTTAAAGGATCTCTAGTGTTGAGAAAAGCTCCTGAAGCCAGATAATTACCAAGAAACTTCAAAAGAGAAGGTGAGCTTCAGAAAAAGCAGCATGTGATGCTCTTTTCTATATACACCTTGAATTTAAACATAGAGCTTTTGTGTTCACTAAGAAAAGTTATATTTTACAGCAAGAACATTAGGAAGTGAATGAATATAATACCAAAAAAAGTAAGTAAAATTGATAAGATATTTTAAAAGTTAGATTTAAAATTTTACCTTATAGTTAATTATATGATTTAATAAATTAATATTTAAAACCTACCATTCTTTAATGGCCATGAAAATTAGTTAATACATGTCTTTTAAATATGTTTAAAATGTAAAGAAAAAAATTATCTCATTTTTTTTTTCCTCTGAAAGTATAGAGGTTACTTAACAAGCATTGTTAAGGAATAAGTTGCAAACTAGAATAATTTCACATCTTTTTAAAGCACTGAATTGCCCTTTAAAAATCATAATCGGCAAGTTCAATAAAAATTCATATGAGCTTGCCCTTTACATGGCTGTCTCTCAATATTTGTCAGATTCTTATATAATGAGATGATCTTGGCATTTCTCTAGCATTTTCACATATCAATGATTGTCAAAATTTAGTAACTACCCTGGTGGCTCAGATCATAAAGAATCTGCCTGCAGTGAGGGAGACCTGGGTTCAATCCCTGAGTTGGGAAGATTCCCTGGAGGACTCCAGTATTCTTGCCTGGAGAATCCCCATGAACGGAGGAACCTGGCGGGATACAATACATGGGGTCACAAAGAGTCGGACATGACCGAGCGACTTTCTTTCACTCACTCATTTTTTACATAGAGATTCTTTTAAATAAAAAATATTTGCTTGAATAATCATCATTATCAATGATAATAGGAAAACAGAAAGCAAAAGAAGAAATTATCTCAGAACTTGGTAAATAAGCCAATAATGATATTCAGTAAAATATTCAATAATGACTTCCCTGATGGTTCAGACGGTAAAGCGTCTGTCTACAATGCGGGAGAGACCGGTTCGATCCCTGGGTCGGGAAGATCCCCTGGAGAAGGAAATGGCAACCCACTCCAGTACTCTTGCTTGGAAAATCCCATGGACCGAGGAGCCTGGTAGGCTGCAGTCCATGGGGTTGCTACGAGTCGGACATGACTGAGCTACTTCACTTAATGGTATTCAGATAATGGGGTGAGTAAATTAGAATTTACGTATGAAAATTTAGGAATGATACATATGATGATAACTTGGATGTTCAGAACATTCTATAAATACTCAATTTTCACAAGCATATTTTTCAGAAGCTCTCTGAAGTTCATACATCAACAGTTAATATTTTTCATTTATAAATGAAAATACTTCATATGTTTGCCACAATTTTATTGACTATGAGCTGTTAGAAGAGCTTTTAGATACCAAGGATCTCTGGCTACCTTGGTTTACATGTGAGGCTTTTATTTTTCTGTATGTTGCTTCAAAAGTAGCCATTTAGCTCTCTCTCCTTTTTGTTTAGTGGACATCAAGCAAAGATATTCAGAGTTCCAGCTAATGCTTTTATAGCAATTTCCTGAAAATATACTTACTGAAAGCAGCAAGAATATGAGACATCCACAAATGAAACATTTTGTCTTTAGGTATTTTAGGTGTAGAAAAATATTTTATTAATGCATTATACTGGCTATTTTAGAAAAAGATAAATCTGTATTTTATAATTAAAGGCTCTTTAAGAAAAATATGGTTTTCAAGGAGTTGGCAAAATAGGACAATAGATCCAACTTTGATCAAAATTCTGTATTATTTTTTGCAATGGTCTAATTGTTAATCTGATCTTGCTCGATTAGATTTCTGATATTGAATTTATAATCACTAGAGAGTGGGGACTAGGTGCACATTTAGAATACCTCCGATGGTATTATTAGGCTTCCCTGGTGGCTCAGAAGGTGAAGAATCTGCCTGCAATGTGGGAGACCTGGGTTCGATCCTGGGTCAGAAGGATTCCCTGGAGAAGGGAATGGCTACCCACTCCAGTATTCTCGCCTGGGGAACTCCATGGTAAGAGGAGTTGGCAGGGCTATAGTCCACGGGGTTGCAAAGAGTTGGACACAACTGAGCTAAAACCACTTTCGCACTTTATAATCACTTGAGAGTGCGGAGTAGGTGAATATTTAGGATGCCTCCAGGAAGGTATTATTAGAACACTGAAGTAAAACATAATTTACATGTTCATGTTTTTCCTTCTACAAACTAAAAAATCCCAACTCCTCATAATCAAAAGATAACTCATATAACCAAGAATGATATTTGGAATTGTCGCAGTAGTAGGATGTCATGGATAATGCCTTATGATATTCAGCCTAATTGAACTGGTGAAACATGCAGTGTTTGAAAAAGCCCTAAGGACTTTAACTTCATTCAGGGTAAGGAATAAACTCCTTGTAGAAGATACATTGGAAATACTGTCTGGTTTGGTGGACTGTTAAGTAACTAGCTGGTATCTATTTTTATAAGTAAATGACAAAGTGACAAGTTTGAGTTAGACAGCTCCTTGCTTAGAACTGCCATACACCTCCAAGCTGGGGAGTCCTGTCTGCTTTACCTAAACAAACGCTCTGATCGACTTAAATAGGATAATTAAGTACGAACACATTAAATATTTGTGAGGTTCAATCATGTACTGGCTGCTAGACTCCAATTAAATAAATGAGCAAATCATAGAAGATACCATGTGTATAGATTTTAGCCTAGTAAATATCTTCCAATTAGGCAAATCCTTCAGCTGAAGGATGTAAATCCTCCGCTTCTGGTTTTCATTTAAAAATCAACCAAAGAAACAGCCTTAAAGCATAGTAACAATTCTTGGTACCCTCATTTCACATGACTGATAAAATGAACTATCAGGCAAATAGAAGGCATTCTTTTTATGAGGAAAATTGGACAATTGTATTACAAATGGATACCAGACAAATGTAGCCCAGAAGGATGATTAGGAATAAGTCACCTAAAGCACATTGGATTGGCTCCCTGGAATGAGATTTTTATCAGTGCCGATGCATTTTTGCCTCATATCTTGCTCTCTGGTTTCATGTATCCAGCACTTTACACAATAATGCATGAAGGTTATTGTATGGTCCTGCACATACAACCAATGGCATATCCAGGCAGCGCTCTGCTTTCTGTGTTCAGCTCCTTCCTCTGCATATGACTGGGTAATGCAGGCATTTAGTGGAAGAGGGTTATCTTTAATCAGGGGACTTCCCAGGTGGCGCTAATGGTAAAGAATCCACCTGCCAATGAAGGAGACATGTGAAACTTTTCAATGCCTGGGTCAGGAAGATCGCCTGCAGTCAGAAATAGCAACCCACTCCAGTATTCTTGCTGGCAAATTCCATGGACAGAGGAGCTTGGTGGGCCACATTTCAGGGGTTGCAAAGAGTCAGACACAACTGAACATTCATGCATGCACACAAGAGCAGAAAGAACACCAACCGTTTAAAAGTCCCAATTCTGGGCAATGATAAATAAAGCTGCTATAGGTAGTCATGTGCAGATTTTTATGTAGAGATAAGTTTACAGTTCATTTGGGTATATGGCTGGATCATATAGTAAGACTGCGGTTGGCTTTGCAAACTACAGAGAAATGTATTTAAGCTACTAGCTCTGACACAAGTGCTTCATGGGGAAGTGAAATAATTTTGAGAGTGATAGAGTAAACCTATGACTATTATGTCTGCTTTATTTTGTAATTAATTTTTAATTGGAGGATAATTGTTTTACAATATTGTGTTGATTTCTACCATATAGCAACATGAATCAGCCATAGGTGTACATATGTCCCCCCACCTGGAACCTCCCTTCTGCCCCATCCCACCTTTCTAGGTTATCAGCACTGAATTTGAGCTCCCTACATCATACAGTAAATTCCCACTGGCTATCTAATTTTACATATGGTAATGTATATGTTTCAATGTTACTCTCATAATTCATCCCAACCTCTCCTTTCCTGCTCGTGTCCATAAGTCTGTTCTCTATGTCTGCATTATCCTTAAAATATCTCTTTTTTGGCTAGTTTTTGTTTGTTCAGTTGCCAAGTCATGTCCAACTCTGTGACCCCGTGGACTGCAGCATGCCAGGCTTCCCTGTCCCTCACCATCTCCCGGAGTTTGCCTAGGTTCATGTCCGTTGAATTGGTGATTCCATCCAATCACCTCATCCTCTGTTGCCTTCTTCTTCTTCTGTCTTCAATCTCTCCCAGCATCAGGGTCTTTTCCAATGAGTCAGCTGTTTGCATCAGGTGGCCAAAGTATTGGAACTTCAGCGTCAGCATGAGTCCTTCCAATGAGTATTCAGGGTTGATTTCTTTTAAGTTTGACTGGTTTGATCTCCGTGCTGCCTCAGAGACTCTCAAGAGTCTTCACCAGCACCACAGTTAGTAATTTAATTCTAGCTCGTAAGTTTGTATTGTTTATTGATTACTGGAACTCAGCTATCACTCTGTCCTTGGCAGTTAAAAATGAAAAAGATGTTTTGATTGTCCCAACCTATGTTCTGTCACTATTCTAAGGCCCTACTTAGGATTTCTGTTAATTTCCCAGGCCTTCTCATTTTTAGCATTAATTCTGCTTCAGAGTTTCTGCCACATTTGAACCCTCCACTTCGCTTGTATCTCACAGTGCTTGGCTATCACTCTCCCTCTGTTTTTACATGAACATGGAATTCAGCCTCTCTATAAGATGACACACCCTCACACACACACAAACACATGGGAAGGGACTTCAAACAAAGCACTTATGAGAAGAGCATGTTTCACTCATGCTTGAGGAGAACTGGACTGCCCTGCTGGCTCAGTTGGTAAAGAACTCGCCTGCAGTGTGGGAGAACTGGGTTCGATCCCTGGGTTGGGAAGATCCCCTGGAGGACTCCAGTGTTCTTGCCGGGAGAATCCCCATGGACGGAGGAGCCTGGGAGGCTACAGTTCACCGGGTCCCAAAGAGTCAGCAGGACTGAGTGACTGAGTCAGCCCAGCTCCACGTTGGAGTTCCTCACCCTCTCTTCCTCGAGGATTCTAAGAACCCACTTCTTCCTCTTCATTAACCCCCACCCTTAGGTTCTTTCACGGATACTCAAATCACCTTGTCATGCAAAACAAGTCAGTTCTCTACAATACCGAGGCAGGACTCCAGGCTTAATTGTGCATCTCCAAAGCCTCCAAGCCTTTGCTAAAACAATGGTTTTTTAATGCCCATTCTTCCCTTTCAGTAACTTGGAAAAGCTGGCAGAAGCTTTGACAGTTCACTCTTTTCTATTCTCTCGTTAATCTCGGGATAAAAAGGAGTAGCTTAGAGATCTATTTTCCCTTCACTGTGAAATATGTTATTTCTCTGCGCCTCCCTGGTAGTTCAGCAGTAAAGAATCTGCCTGCAACGCAGCAGACTCAAGACTGTGTTGGTTCCATCTCTGGGTGGGGGCGATACCCTTGAGGTTTCCCACGCCAGTACCCTTGCCTGGGCGATCCCATGGAAGAGGAGCCTGGTGGGCTGCAGTCCGTGGGTGGCAAAGAGTTGGACGTGACTGAGTACACACAAACACACGTTATTCCTTCAGAGAGATTATTGTTGTTTAGTCGTTAAGTCATGTCCCACTCTTTTGTGACCCCATGGACTGTAGCCCTCCAGGCTCCTCTGTCCATGGGATTCTCCAGACAAAAATGCTGGAATGGGTTGCCATTTCCTTCTTCAGGAGATCTTCCCTACCCAATTGAACCCGCATCTCCCACAGTGGCAGGCAGATTCTTTATGCCTGAACCACCAAGGAAGCCCTTGGTAATACCAAGTAGTGATAATTAGCTTAATTTTTATATATTTTCTTCTATTATCTAAGTACCTGGAGAATTTTCCAAATGGCTTTTCATAATTACAGCCAAACTTTTTATCAATGTTTACAAACTTTACTATAGGTGAAAATTTATTCTAAACTATGGTCTATTAATTTAAGTAGGGGGACGCGGTGTGGACAGTATTAATGACTCTTCTTTTAGGAATGATACACTTTCCTTTTCTGAAACCCACTGCACACAGAGACATACATACTCCACAGGAACATTTCAGAGGACTTTCAAACTACTTTAAAAAGGAGTATTTGTGTGATTTTTCATTAGAACTATCAATCGGGGTCATTGGTTTTCACTAGTATGCTAACTAATAACTAAGGAGACCACTACACACACGTATCTGTGAAGGGGAATTTACAGGGGAGAACCAGCCTAAAAAAGCAGAAAGAACCTTTTGGGCATCATTTGAGTATGGAAAGTGTGAAGAACAGAAATGAGCTTCACACATGACAAGAGGATGTGCTGGGTGCTCAGCTTGCTCTAATTTACGTCCATCCTCTTGTTCAGCCCCCTCACTAACTTCATCTTATACCATGCCGTGTTTTCCTGGCTGCACTTCCTTTTCTCAAGCATGTTCTGCTAATTCCCGCCACGGGATCTTTGCACATGCTGATCCTTCTGGCTCACTCGATTACCACCTCGGACATTCCTGCCCCCACCCTTCACCCCATACTCCAAGGACTTTTACCTTTCATTTCAGTCCCAGTTTAATTAAATCTTACTCAGAGACCTATTCCTTCCTTTCTGTCTAAACTGGATATTTCTACCATCTTGTATTTCTTTTTTAGAAAATCTTATTTTCCTCATATCACTTGGGAAAATTCATTAATCTATTAATAGTGTTAATTATAAAATAATCATGATAGTATTACAGTTTTTTTAGTTTACTTGTTTGATACTATCTTTCTCACTATGCACTAAGATCCATGAAAGCAGAGACCATGATTACCATTGTTGTGATCAGTCCTACTACATTAATTGTCTGTGGAAATAGCTATTAAATTATTGAACACAGATGGAAAAGAACACAGGAACAGGCTACACATGGTAATATGCATTGTGCAGGCTTAAGCAATATATTGCACTTGCTTATTGTTAAATAAGTCTCCTTAAGCTGAACTAAGCAATACATTATATTTGTTAAGAGGAATTTGAATTCAGTGGCTAAACTACACATGTAAGAGAAGGCTCGCTAAAGGTAAGATCGTTGCCGATTATTCCGGAAAATATCAAATTTGGGCTTATTGACAGCTGCAGAGAAGTTCGCTCTCCTTCTGCATGGTGGTCAGAACGTGCTATTCTGGTTGTGCCCTGGATGTGAAGGTTCTTGATGACGCTCATATAACATTGGTTCCCGCCCTTCAGTAATTGTGACTGGCAACCTCTACTGGGGGAACAGGTGAGAAGATATCTTTGCAGCATTCCTCATAGCGTGAATCTTGAGGCTGTATTGTTGAGGAATGTTATAAGGAAAAAAATGTCTTCATGTAAAAGAAAGATGCTAACTTACTTTAAATGGAGTTGTTACTCAAAAATAATTATTTTGTATGAAGCATTAAAGTACTAACAGAAGCTTTGCACATATTGACTATGTGTCATCGTCTGTCTTGTTAGCATTTTGAACATAACACTTGTAATCTAACAGTGCTATAAGCATTATTTTAAGTAAGATGATGAGAATGTATACAGTTATAAAGATTCTTTTGGTGATGTTATGCTTACTTGATGCAACAACAACTAAATTATTCTCATTTAGAATGCATTGATTTTCTGTCTTTGGGGAACTCTACCTTCAAGATAAGACACAGGCAGCCTTACTTCCACACTGAATGCACACCTCTTCTCAGTCTATACTGCTTTCAAATGCCACCTTCTTAAACTAATATCTTCATTTTAACTCTGGGGAATTTAAGTTAAACACATCAAGCTCTTATAGTTACCTCCATAAAGGAGCCACATTTTGAAGTCTGGGCAACAAATCACTCTGAATAAAGCAATTCACTGGAAACATAGCAGATAAAAGGAAGGAGACCTGAAGTTTGATATATATATTTTTTCTTTCCAAAAGTAATTTTTTAATTAAAAAAATTTTTTTCCAGTGACACAAAAAGGCATCTCATTTGTAATCCTCTGATTGCTTTAACTCTTCCAATCTCTTTGCCTTGTAGGTTTTCAACTCCTAAATTTCAAAATCCTCCACTTACTCTCACATTGACAGAAATGTTCACACACTGAAAGAGCTCAGTGAAACTGCCTTCTTCTGGTCTCAACTTCTACACTTCCTTCTCTGACTTAATTACTACATTTAAACCATCCCCTTGGCCTCATTGAACTTTCATTTCCTCAGTCCCTGCCTGTTTCCTGGACCATTAGTCTCCTCTGGATTTATCTGCTTCCCTCACTTGTCTAGACGCAATAGTCCATCTTGACTATGGAGACTTCTGACAGAATGTGGTCCACTGGAGAAGGGAATGGCAAACCACTTCAGTACTCCTGCCTTGAGAACCCCATGAACAGTATGAAAAGGCAAAAAGATAGGACACTGAAAGAGGAACTCCCCAGGTTGGTAGGTGCCCAATATGCTACTGGAGATCAGTGGAGAAATAACTCCAGAAAGAATGAGGAGACAGAGCCAGAGCAAAGACAATACCCAGTTGTGGATGTGACGGGTAATGAAAGTAAAGTCCGATGCTGTAAAGAGCAATATTGCATAGGAATCTGGAATGTTAGGTCCATGAATCAAGGCAAATTGGAAGTGGTCAAACAGGAGATGGCAAGGGTGAACATCGACATTTAGGAATGAGCGAACTAAAATGAACTGGAATGGCTGAATTTAACTCAGATGAACATTATATCTACTATTGTGGGCAGGAATCCCTTAGAAGAAATGGGGTAGCCATCATGGTCAACAAAAAAGTCCAAAATGCAGTATTTGGATGCAATCTAAAAAATGTCTCTGTCTGTTTCCAAGGCAAACCATTCAATATCACAGTAATCCAAGTCTATGCCCTGACCAATAATGCTGAAGAAGCTGAAGTTGAACGGTTCTATGAAAATATACAAGACCTTCTAGAACTAACACCCAGAAAATATGCCCTTTACATTATAGGGGACTGGAATGCAAAAGTAGGAAGTCAAGAAATAACTTGGAGTAACAGGCAAATTTGGCCTTGGAGTACAGAATGAAGCAGGGCAACAGCTAACAGAGTTTTGCCAAGAGAATGCACTGGTCATGGAAAACACTCTCTTCCAACAACACAAGAGAAGACTCTGTACATGGACATCACCCGATGGTCAATACCATTTTTTTGCAGCCAAAAATGGAGAAGCTTTATACAGTCAGCAAAAACAAGACCTGGAGCTGACTGTGGCTCAGATCATGAACTCCTTATTGCCAAATTCAGACTTAAATTGAAGAAAGTAGGGAAAACCACTAGACCATCCAGGTATGACCTAAGTCAAATCCCTTATGACTATACACAGGAAGTGACAAAGAGACTCAAGGGATTAGATCTGATAGACAGAGTGCCTGATGAACTATGGACTCAGGATCGTGACATTGCACAAGAGGTAGTGATCAATACCATCCCCAAGAAAAAGAAATGCAAAAAGGCAAAATGGCTGTCTGAGGAGGCCTTCCAAACAGCTATGAAAAGAAGAGAAGCAAAAGGCAAAGGAGAAAAGGAAAGATATGCCCATCTGAATGCAGAATTCCAAAGAATAGCAAGGATAGATAAGAAAGCCTTCCTCAGTGATCAATGCAAAGAAATGGAAGAAAACAACAGAATGGGAAAGACTAGAGATCTCATCAAGAAAATTAGAAATAATAAGAGAACTTTTCACGAAAAGATGAGCACAATAAAGGACAGAAACTACATAATAGAAACAGAAGATATTAAGATGTAGCAAGAATACACAGAAGAACTATACAAAAGAGATGCTCACAACCTAGATAATCACGATGGTGTGATCATTCACCTAGAGTCAGACATCCTGGAATGCAAAGTCAAGTGGTCCTTAGGAAGCATCACTGTGAACAAAGCTAGTGGAGGTGATGGAATTCCAGCTGAGCTATTTCAAATCCTAAAAGATGATGCTGTGAAAGTGCTGCACTCAATATGCCAGCAAATCTGGAAAGCTCAGCAGTGGCCACAGGACTGCTGTTTTCATTCCTATCCCAAAGAAAGGCAATGCCAAAGAATGCTCAAACTATTGCACAATTGCACTCATCTCACACGCTAGCAAAGTAATGCTCAAACTTCTCCAAGCTAGGCTTCAACAGTATGTGAACTGTGGACTTTCAGAAATTCAAGCTGGATTTAGAAAAGGCGGAGGAACCAGAGATCAAATTGCCAACATCAGTTGGATCATTAAAAAAACAAGAGAGTTGCAGAAAAACATCTACTTTTGCTTTATTGACTATGCCAAAATCTTTGACTGTGTGGGTCACAAAAATCTGTGGAAAATTCTTCAAGAGATGGGAATACCAGACCACCTGACTTGTCTCCTAAGAAATCTGTATGCAGGTCAAGAAGCCACAGTTAGACCTGGAGGTGAAACAACAGACAGGTTCCAAATTGGGATAGGAGTATGTCAAGGCTGTATATTGTCACCCTGCTTATTTAACCTATATGCAGAGTACATCATGAGAAATGCTAGACTTGATGAAACACAAGCTGGAACCAAGATTGCTGGGAGAAACATCAATAACCTCAGATGCAGATGACACCACCCTTATGGCAGAAAGTGAAGAAAAACTAAAGAGCCTCTTGATGAAAGTGAAACAGGAGACTGAAAAATTTGCTTAAAACTCAACATTCAGAAAACTATGATTATGGTACCTGGTCCCATCACTTCAAGGCAAATAGATGGGGAAACAGTGGAAACAGTGTCAGACTTAATTTTTTTGGGCTCCAAATCACTGCAGATGGTGACTGCAGCCATGAAATTAAAAGACACTTGCTCCTTGGAAGAAAAGTTATGACCTACCTAGAAAGCTTATTAAAACACAGAGACATTACTTTGTCAACAAAGTCCCCTTCTCCTCCTGTCTTTAATCTTTCCCAGCACCAGGGTCTTTACCAATGAGTCGGTTCCTTGCATCAGGCCTTCTCTAGCTATAGCAAACGGGCTCCTCTGCACGGTGGGGTGTGGCCTTCCCCCTGCAGTGGCCCCTCGTCATGGAACGTGGGCTGTGGGTGCACAGGCGTCAGTAGTTGCAGCACGTGGGCTCAGTAATTGTGGGGCTTGGGCTTAGCTGCTTTGCAGCATGTGGAATCTCCCCCAACCAGGGATCGAACCCATGTGCCCTGCATTGGCAGGTGGATTCTTATCCACTGCACCACCAGGGAAGTCCTCTAATGTCAATTTAAAATTAATTTATCAAGTCCCGTGACTAACTCTACTAGAACTTAGACGAACACTTTATCAATGTAATAGATAAACTTGGGAGAAGTGGCATCTTTATCCTCTCTCTCTGTGTAAGTGTGGGCTGCCTCTGTGTGTATTTAAGGTCCTTCAGTAAAGAGTTTTAGTTTGTCTTTAGGCAGTAAGGGCTCCCCTTGTAGTTCAGCTGGGAAAGAATCCGTCTGTAATGTGGGAGACCTGGGTTGGAAAGATCCCCTGGAGAAGGGAATGGCTACCCACTCCAGTATTCTGGCCTGGAAAATTCCAAGGACTGAATAGTCCATGGCGTTGCGAAGAGTCGGACACAACTGGGCCACTTTCACTTTTCACTTGAAGCAGTAAAGGATCCTAAATATTCAACCAGTTGGTATAGAACTCACCCACTAGCAAAGCACTTTGACTCTGTGATCAAATGAAACAGCAGGAGATTTTAAAGTTGTACTTAAAGGGCGAAAGCAAACTTCATCGTTTTTGGATGTTTATGAGCATTGCTCAGTTTTTTTTTGTTTTTTTTTAAGGCAAGTCTGATTTGGGAACATAAATATAGATATTAAAATGGCTCTCATCTATTCATTGTAAAGCAGGAAGGTTACAAGCTTGAATAATTAACATATACAGATATGAACATGGACTCTTTAACCCATGGAGCTCACATAAAGCTATTTTTGATGTGGAAATATAATCCTGGAGTTCTAGAAAGAGTCACAGATGCAACATTCTGCTGTCAGATGCAGCATTGTACCACTTAACATTATCCATAAACAATTATTGAAGATCATTATTTCCTATCACCTTCTGTACCAGAACATTTACCAGAGCTAACAAATAGCAATACTTACTACACTGAAATTATCCTTCTGTTCCTCTCCTACCCTTCTTGATTGGAAAGAATTAAAATGTCTAAATATAGGCAGGAAGAAAAAGGAAGTGATTACGTTTGGGTTGTAAAGCCACTTGATAACTATTTGGTTAAGTTTTCTTAGCTGAACCACCTCAAAAAATCAGTAATTTAAGCAATGGATTCCATAATTTCCCCCAAATGTGTAGGGATGTTTTGTAAACTGTAGTAAAACTGTATTCCCTCTTTATTCATAGAGAATAAAATTTCAATTGTCTAATCAATACCTCCATATATGAGATATAATTTACTTCCATAAAATTTATCTTACTAAATTTCCACATCTAGATTCAACTCAACCTTCAAGGTCCAACTAACTGCAATATTACACTTCCTTAGTCAACTGAAGCAACAAAAATTGTTATATATTTTCTCCCCTAATCTTCATACCTATTATGTCACCAGTAACATTTTACTTGTCGCTATAATAATTTTTAGATTGTCTCTTTTCACACATCAGCTGTTAAAGGCAGAGAAACTATCAGTGATATTTTTAATGGCAATTTCATAGGCACAACAAATAAAATGTAGACTGTTTCACAGCGTAACACTCAGTAAACAGTGTATCAGCCTTTTAAAGGCTAGTATACCATGAGGGAGCAATCAGTTGGCTTTCTCAAGTGACCAAATGTGATCATTTGCATATCTACATCTCATATTTGGATCACTAGAATAAGAACTATGACACCAATGGGAAAGAACAGACTAGGATCATCACTGAACAGTGAGGACAGTTGGAGCTAGACACAGCTACAAAAGTCTCAGTCCAGTCATGGTGACGATACTGCCCGTTTCAAAGATTGGCAGGCAGCTGCCAATCTTATTGTCATGGCATAGAGGGCAATACTTTTAATCTTAAAATATTTTGTATTGTGAAACTTTATCAATAGCAATGAGGTGTTTTTGTCCAAACATGGAAAAGATATCTGAAATAGCAGTGCAGAGCTAATGTATAACACAAGCCTGGACTTGATTTAGGATATAAGTGATTCCTTGAAAAAAATTATATTTCATCGCATTTCTTACTGAAAACAAGCATTTAGATACAATACCCAGAAACTGACCTATTGTTGGAATAGAAAGAACCGATACCCAGAATATTCAGCCCGTTTTTGTAAATCTGATGAATCGGTGTCTATGTGAGCGCTGTCAATTCCCTTTGACTTGTGTGCTGAGTCGCTTCAGTCGTGTCCGACTCTGTGTGACCCTGTGGACTGTAGCCCAATAGGCTCCTCTGTCCAGGGGAATTCTCCAGGCAAGAATTCAGGTTGCCATGCCCTCCTCCAGGGGATCTTCCCAACTCAGGGGTCAAACCCAGGTCTCCCCCATTGCAGGCGCCCCCTGAGCCTCCAGGGAAGCCCAGACCCCTCCTAGTCCTCCTTAAAATGCACTGACCACAATCATCGCCAATCACACTTCATATGCATGTTTAGATTACAAGTTCGTTCTTTCAACAAAAATGCCTCCTTGTGCTGGGTACTGTGGTGTCAGATTTTAAGAATAGAAAATTAATTATAACTCCCATTCATGAATCTCAAATTCAGGGTAACAAGGAAAAAGAACATTCCACTAATATGAGCTCAAACCCAGGATTCAGTCAGAAACATTCCATTTTTTAGTGTAACAATCGTACATATTTTTTTTTCTCTTGACCATTAGATGCCTCAGAATATATCTAATTATAAACAATTGACATGTGATACAGTCATCATTTACAATTTGCTCCCTATTTAATGATGACTTCATGAAACTAAAGGAAATAAAGATCAGCAACCTAAGCAATTATTTGAATAGATGAGCAGTTACTAATATACTAGCAGAAGATTTGTTTTACTTTCCCAACATTATCCTTGCGTTACCCCTTAAATCAGACCACCAAATACAACCCACATATTAATAGCATCAACTTTCAGATGAATGAGGTAAATGCAACTTTCTTTACTGATGATTTAAATTTGGAGATGGAATTATCAGCCTGCCAAGAGGACTGGGCTTTTAAAAACTGCATTAGAGACTGGTGAAAGGACTAGGCTAGTTACCACATATTTGCATTAAAATAAAACTCTCAGTGCAAATAAATACGTTTAAGTTAAGTAAATTACTATATTACCAAGGTGTGTGGGGGTTGGGATTTGAGGAATGATCAAGCCTGCATTTATTATTTTTGCATAAAATAGACTCACAGAATGAGACTTCTGTGACTGGTGGTTACCTAAAATTGTTGCTGTTGTCTCTAATGTTTTCAATCTATATGACGGATTACTAGTCAGATTAGATTCAGGGTCATTTGTTTATATCACAAACTCTTTTTTTTTTTCATTTATTTTAATTAGTTGGAGGCTAATTACTTTACAACATTTCAGTGGGTTTTGTCATACATTGACATGAATCAACCAAGGATTTACACGTATTCCCCATCCCGATCCCCCCTCCCACCTCCCTCTCCACCCGACTCCTCTGGGTCCTCCCAGCGCACCAGGCCCGAGCACTCGTCTCATGCATCCCACCTGGGCTGGTGATCTGTTTCACTATAGATAATATACATGTTTCGATGCTGTTCTCTCGAAACATCCCACCCTCGCCTTCTCCCACAGAGTCCAAAAGTCTGTTCTGTACTCTTATTTTATTTTTATCAAATTCCTATAGTTATGACACTATTTCCTGGTTCCTGTTTTTTGAAATCTAGAATAAGACAGCTTGTCTAATTACATGTTTCTCTTCTTCTCTGATTCAAGTAAAAGTTAGTTTCTAAAGGAAATAGATCTATTTACTTTCTGGAAAAATTACAGTGGCTACTTTGAATATTGGATCATAGAACATTAAAAACAATTCAGAAAAGAAATGATGTCATCATGGGCAAAGGTGGAAAAGTAGAAGGAAGTAGAAAGACGTGTATAAAATAGAGCTATATATTGGCTACAACCTATACAGTTTTCTGTTGGAGTGGTATTATACAAAGATGACATTAGAGATGACTTAATTTTTGTGGTGTTTCTCTGTATCTGACCTAGCATCTAACTGGGTTTCCCAGGTGGTGCTAGTGGTAAAGAACCCACCTGCCAATGCAGGAAACATAAGATAGATAGGTGGGTTTGATCCCTGGGTGGGAAGATCTCCTGGAGGGTGGCATGGGACCTACTCCAGTATTCTTCCCTGGAGAATCCCATAGATAGAGGAGCCTGGCAGGCTACGATCCATGGGGTCGCAAAGAGTTGGACATCACTAAAATGACTTAGCATGTACGCATCCATGTAACTGATAAGCCCAATCATGGAACTGGATAAAGAGTTAGGGGAAAAAAATCCCTTTGAGAGGAAAGGAGTTTGGGAGAAATCAATGATTTTTGATTGACATGGTACATCTTAGATGCCAATTAAAGAAACATGTGGAGTGAAAAGCTGGAAATTAGGAAAAAAAAGTTTCTTTAAGTTTTATGTAATTTCTCAAGAGTGAAAAGTTATCAAAGTTTGGTGGAAGACTGTTTCCTGATATTGTTCTTTTTTGTATGAAAGGGAATTGTCAGAGCATCTAGTCTCCAGAACTCGCACACTTCTACTCATTTGTCCACTTAAGTGGAGGCAGGGGTAGAATAGTGGTAACTTTTGTTTCTGGATTATTTGGGTCCTCTTAGTCTAGAAACAAATTGGAGAACAATGTTATGAGTTTGTGGAGGAGGTAATGAATATGAATTAAGTATATAAAATTTACCTTCAACGGTGGAAAAAGTATGAGATTTGGAGTTAGACGGATTTAACTCTGCCACTTGCTGCCTGGAAGACTTTCTGAGCTTTATTAACTTCCCTATGAGTACAGAAATTATGTAGAAAAAACAGTAATCGAATTTGTCCTGAAAGATGTTGGAAAGAAAGAGGAAGCAAAATGGAGAAGTTGGTATATAACCTGGATTTACTACCTGTCATGCCATGTGTGCCTTTGGGGACAGTAAACTCTCAAAGCAAAATTATTAAAAAATTTTTTCAAGAGGAAATTGTGTACAAAGGAAATGAACACATATTGTTTTTATGGAACTATAACTAGTTTTATAAAATCAGTGTGACTGGGTATATAGACTGTAAGATGAAAAGAAAAAATATGTAAAAATGAAGATATGAAAGGAGCAAGACCACCTTGGATGAAAAATTTAAGAAGTGTTTACATTATTTTTTAGGCAATAAAGATAGTGTCAAGATATTTCATATTCTTTAATTTAGCACCATCTATGAAAACATCCTTTCTCTGAACACAAAAGAGATCAATTTTTTCAAATGGTCTGACTTATTAAAACACTTGGCTCCTTAGATCATGAAGTTATTCAGAGCATATGACACAGGGGATAACGTACCAGTGGTCAAGGTTGTGACTTCTAATCCTGTTACTGTACATTCCAAGGAGTCTTCCAAATGAATGTCTCTTAGAAAACACCCAATAGACTTCCTTCTGGAGATTTAGTATCTCCATCTTAACTTGATACCCCCATTAACACTCTCAGTAGTGAGAGTGGAACACATCTTCATGTAAAGTGTTAATGACAACATTTAAAGTGCATTCCCTGGAGGAGGGCATGGCAACCCTCTCCAGGGTTCTTGCCTGAAGAATCCCATGGACAGAGTAGCCTTTCAGACTACAGTCCTTGAAGTTGAAAATAATCAGATGCAACTGAATGACTAACACTTCAAAGTTCCATCTGATATGGCAGGCTTACACCCTGCTCTTTAAAGGAATTTTCTGACTTGTCTTTCAGACAACGGCATCCTTGGTACTCATCTGGCTTTTTTGACTCTCTCCATCCCCTTGCTGGATAGGCTTCCTCTTCCCCATCTCTCTCTCTATACTGGAAGGATTCATGACTACAGTACATTTCTCTTCTGCTCCCTAAATTCACTTCTAGGTGACTTATAGGCATCACTGAATGTATGAGTTGGAGATCAAGAGAGAGGCTGATGCCAATGAATAAATATGATTATTTACAATAGACAGAAGTGTAGTACAGGAAAACCTAAGAAAATTAATTGGTAATCAGAAGAAATTTCATTTATTATGAAGGCTGTATTTCAATTCAGTGGAGGAAATATTTTCAATATATTGTCTTGGGCCCACTTGCAGAGATATTTGAGGGAAAGAAACCAGAACTGAATGCCTGCTTTTACCATGTACAAGAACAAATTCTAGCTGGAGCAAAGGTTTAAATGTCAAGAAAAATAGCAGGAGAAAACAATAACCATAAAAAACACTCACATACATATAAAAATTCATATACACACATGATCATAAATGTAGTAAAAACAGATATGTCCTCATAATCATGTGTAAATAATATTGTTAAAACCTGAGAGAGTGGCTTATTGTCATAGATACAAGGAACAGTACCATGAGTTGACTCAGTTGGAGGATTCTAGAGTCAGATTTTTCTTCTCACCCTTCAACTTTATGCAAACTATTGTTTTTTCTTTTCTGTCTCTTTTTCTTATAGGTATTCACAAGAGTCTTTTGAAATTCTGAAGATTAAAATAGTTAATAATGTTGAGTGCACAGAATTGTGGTTGGCATATCAGTTCAGTTCAGTCACTCAGTCATGTCTGACTCTTTGCAACCCCGTAGACTATCACGCCAGGCTTAACTGTCCATCACTAACTCCCAGAGCTTGCTCAAACTCATGTCCATCAAGCCAGTGATGCCATCCAACCATCTCATCTTCTGTTGTCCCCTTCTCCTCCTACTTTCAATCTTTCCCAGCATCAGGGTCTTTTCCAATGAGTCAGTTCTTTGCATGAGATGGCCAAAGTATTGGAGTTTCCATTTCAGCATGTCTTTCCAATGAATATTCAGGACTGATTTCCTTTTGGATTTACTGGTTTGGTCTCCTTGCAGTCTAAGAGATTATCAAGAATCTTCTCCAACACCACAGTTCAAAAGCATCAATTCTTTGGCACTCAACTTTCTTTATGGTCCAACTCGTATCTATATATGACTACTGGAAAAACCATACCTTTGGCTAGACAGAACTTTGTTGGCAAAGTAATGTCTCTGCTTTTTAATATGCTGTCTAGGTTGGTTATAACCTTTCTTCCAGGGAGCAAGCATCTTTTAATTTCATGGCTACAGTCACCATCTGCAGTGATCTTGGAGCCCAGAAAAATAAAGTCTGTCACTGTTTCCACTGTTTCCCCATCTATTTGCTATGAAATGATGGGACCACATGCCATGATCTTAGTTTTCTGAATGTTGAGTTTTAAGCCAGCTTTTTCATTCTCCTCTTTCACTTTCATGAAGGGGCTCTTTATTGCTGCTAAGTTGCTCAGTCGTGTCTGACTCCTAGCGACCCCATGGACTGCAGCCCACCAGGCTCCTCCGTCCATGGGATTTTCCAGGCAAGAGGACTGAAGTGGGGTGCCATTGCCTTCTCCAAGAGGCTCTTTATTTTCTGCCATAAGGGTGGTGTCATCTGCATATCTGAGGTTATTGATATTTCTCCTGGCAATCTTGATTCCAGCTTGGGCTTCATCCAGTCCAGCATTTTGCATTATGTACTCTGCAAATAAGTTAAATAAGCAGGGTGACAATACACAGCCTTGACATACTCCTTTCTCCATTTGGAACCAGTCCATTGTTCTATGTCCAACTCTAACTGTTGCTTCTTGACCTGCATACAGATTTCTCAGGAGGCAGGTAAGACAGGTAAGGCGGTCTGGTATTCCCATTTCTTGAAGAATTTTCCATTTGTTGTGATCTACACAGTCAAAGGCTTTCGCATAGTCAATAAAGCAGAAGTAGATTTTTTTTGGAACTCCCTTGCTTTTTCTATGATCCAACAGTTATTGTTATCTTGAACAATTATTGAGCAACAGTATACAGCCTTGATGTACTCTTTTACCAATTTTGAACCAGTCCATTGTTCCATGTCTAGTTCTAACTGTTGCTTCTTTTATTTATTTATTTATTTATTTATTTTTAAATATTATTTTATTAGTTGGAGGCCAATCACTTCACAACATTTCAGTGGGTTTTGCTTCTTGACCTGCTTAGATTTCTCAGGAGGCAGATAAGGTGGTCTGGGGTTCCCATCTCTTTAAGAATTTTCCACAGTTTGTTGTGATCCACATAGTCAAAGGGTTTAGTGTAGTCCTTAAAATCTCTCAAAAATCACTGTTTATATCTTTGAGGTGTCCCTCCACCAGAGTTCCACAAAGCAAATTTTGTATCTGCTAGATAACTCTGAATACACTGTGACAGTTTATTGTAGCCAGTATCCCATGATGGGCCATCAGATAAATGGGAACAGGGACAGACAGATACATACATGACATATATATATTTTTTTCTTGACCAAAGTTTTATGATGTTTCCCATCTCATAGATAGTTCTTCCCCCCCCCCCCCCCCCATAAATCAGGGGAGTTTGTACTGTAGTTTGCTTTCTATGCCAAAGCACACACTGAATTTCAGTGGGGAAACCAGATACAGTTTATGAAGTTAGCCAAAATACGAGAGCCGAGAGAAAGGGTCAGGCGGTCATTCTGATTTAGCCTGTTTTTATCACCTCCATTTTCTCAGGAAGAACATCACAAGTTTTTTTTTTTTTTCCCATTCAAAACTCAGGGTGACATTAAGCTGCAGGATATTGTATTTTTATCTCCAAATCAGAAGCATAAATCAAACACTCTCCAAAAATCCTATGTACAGTATTTAAGGAACTGATAAGAAAGCTTATGCTCAGTGAAGCTGAAAAAGTTCAACAGAATTTGGTTTCAGTTTGCTGAAATATATGTACATGCACATAAAAATGGCAACAGAAATGTACTTTTTCCTACAAAAATGTTTATTTATTTACTAGTTTACTCTTACAAGGAATAAGTTCTAATTTCAAAATTATCAATGGTATTTTTCACTTTAATAGATTCACACCATACTCAGATTAATTTTTAAACTTCTTTTCTGCCAAACTGTAGACAGCTACTGATGACCTGGTTTTAGTATTGAATAGCTGCCACTTAAACTCTTCAAAAAAGAGCAAAAAACTCATATTTAAAAATACAAAGTTCCTAAAATTCCGATTGAAAAATGAATGAGTCACAGGGATAAAAATATACAGTGTGGAGAATATAGTCAGTAATAATATATTTTTGAATTATGATAAGGTGGTCAAAAGGTAAAACCTTCCAGGTACAAGATAAATAAGGTATAATGTACAGTGTGATCAATATAATTAATGCTTTTCTTTGTTATATATAAAGTTGTTAGGAGAATAAATTCTAAGAGCTCACATCACAAAGAGAAAACATTTTCTTTACCTTTTATTTTGTATTTCTATCAGAAGATGGATGTTCACTAAGTTTTTGTGGCAATCATTTCATGGTGTATGCAAGTTAAGTCATTATTTCATATGCATTAAATTTATAGAGCTGTGTATCAGTTGTATCTCAATAAAACTGGAAAAAAACATAATTCCTCAGTATAGTAAGATGTTTATATGGAGAACCATGTAAATTATTACCACCCAGACAGAAATCTCTTAATATAAATTGAATCACCAACAGTATAATCCATTGTGACATTATCGAGGCATGCAATATAGGGTATCCTATTCACTTAGGATACCATATGCCAATTTATATACCAAGTGTTAACATACAATAGTTTGGTACAAAACAGATTGATATGGAGCAAACTTTAAACAGTTCTTTTAAAAGAAGCTAATGTGAGAGGAAGAAATGAAGCCACAAAAATTGATAATTCTTCATCAGGCAATTTAATGTGATAACAAGAATTGATATTCTTTTCTGAAAAAAAAAATTCCTATAAGAAGAAATAATTGTGGAAGCATGAGAATTTACTTCAATAAGCTGAACAAAATGCTTAAAATTCAAAATGCAATTCACCCTAAAGAGCTTGAGATTAAAAATGAAATATAACTCAGAATATACATATTTACACTTATCTCTTGTAGAGCATATGTTCCCTTCCAAGCTATGCAAGGATTTACCATTTGCCATGTTTTCACGGATTAAATATTGTTAGATGCTCCAAGGCACTATTCATAACTACTTTCAAGATTAAAACTAACTAAAAAATCTGTTTTAAATACATCCTTGTTATTTGACACTTTAGTGCCTCTAAATCATATAAAGAAAGCCTATTTTATTCCTCTGTAATTCAATACTGCAAATGTTAGCATATTGAATGTTAATATGATCAATAGAAAAACATCTAAGACAGTTGTATTTCTTTTTAATTCTATAAAGTAATATATTGGATACTTTTTACAAGGCTGGGAAGGCTATCAAGTCTTGAATATTCATTTGTTTTGCTTTTTCTATGTGCAACTATGTGTTTATGTTTTTATCACTTTTTGCTTTTTTCCACAAGCACTTGTAAGAACAAACAATAGTTATTTAGTATACAGGGCACCTTTTATGTAACTTCAGTTTTTCCTCTTGCCTCTCAATAGCGGGGCCACTACATTTTGAATTTGGAGGTATAATATCTTAAGTGTCATTTCTATTGAAAGGGAGCAGAATATGAAACCCCTAAATGTGCTACTATGACATGAGGATTATTCTAAGCAGCAGAAGGCACGTAAGACCCAGCAGATTCAGGAAATACATTTACCTTTTCCTAAAACCTCTAAGAATTTAAATAAGGAGCCTAGCCCTGAAAGAGAACAACTACCAGGGATGATGATTTTTTAAATCTGAAGACTTATCTGCATGAAGGGCAAGCATCTAATTAGCAAACATCTGTGCTTCTTAACTTCCTGTGAATTGTCCACTTTAAAGCCTATTCTCCATTTCTCACTTCGGGGTATAATGTATTTTATTAACACCTATATTATTAATACTACAGCACATTGAAGACTCTAAGAAGTTCTTAAGTAGAGACACTTGCTTTGCTTAACTTTATTTCAACATTTGCTTGTCTTATTGGAACCTGGTAACATTCCAGTGTTTATTTAGAAAACATGACTCCTTAGCAGCTCTCCTGCCTGCTTGTCCATGTTGTTTTGGCCCTCTTTAGAGGTGAGTGTGTGTGTGTGTGTGTGTGCAAGTGCATACGTGTGTGTATAAATTGCTATCCGCCACTGGCCAAGCTGAAGCATATTTTATAAAATAATTATGTGAAACTTTCTGCTTCAGTATTGAAGAGTTTGACTTGGTGACACTGCCCCCTAAATCACACAATGTTCTCGTTATAGGAATCCTCTGCAGAAAGTATTTTGTATCTCAGGACCAGCAAAAGCAATAGTCGTGCTATGATTTTTTAAATTAATTTTTAATGGATTACAAAGTCAAAACCATTTAGAGTCTAAGTAGCAAAATTATATTATAACGATAACTTTAACATCTACACACTCAGAATTGAAAGAACATATTATTCCTAGTTTCTAGCAGAGTCTTGGCAGATAGTAGGAAAGCAGTAAATACTTTTCTAATGTCTATTACTACTTCATTTAGACAATTATTTTCACATTTATGATGCAAACCATCCTGGAAAGTTATTTATATTATTTAAAAGCAGCAGATGGTATTATATAACACACACTTTCTGTGTCCTATGAAAATTCATTCTCTCTACCTTACCCCTCTCCATCCTGTGACCTCTACCCAAAAGGCTGGATTTTGTTCAGATTTCCATCCTCTCTTGCAGTTGAAGAGTCTGACCCATCTCTAGTAAAAGCAAGTAAATCCTGGTTTGTCTAAGCTAATCATGTTAGTTAATTCTGGCCAATGGTGTGTGAAGAAACTTACTAAGCAAACACTTAGGAAAGATTTGTTCACTCTTTAAAATGAAGATACAGAGTTTATCTCTTGCGATGATGGCCATCATTACCGTTCCCGGGCGTGATGTCTTGGAAATGTGGATAAACCAAAAAGCAAAGCCCATAAACGTGGGGACTGGGGATTAGAGGCAGAGATATGGGAATAAACTAAGTCATTAGTATTCTTATGTTACTGAATAAACCAACCCTGGAGTTGTCATTTCCTGTCTTTCCCTGAATTCTTGATAAGTGAGAATCTTATTAAGTAAATAAGTAATTTTTCAAATAAAGTCCAATTAAGGCTATTCAAATGGGAATTTTATGTTACTTGCAGTCAACACATCCTATCATACTCATATAACTTCTAATATTTTTACTCAGATTTTAATCATCAGATCTAACTTTTGTAGTTTAAATATGTGAGCTATAAGAATTTCATATCACTAGACTTTATTTTCCTCTTATTTTTACTAAGATTATAGGTGCTAGATTATCCTTTACTCAGATTCAATGGCATTGTATCGTAATAAGATTTAGTTTCCTTATTTTGGAAAGTGTCAGCATGAATAGAAATGTTCCATCTTTAAACATAAGTACATTAAGCTTAAGCTTCCAAAATAAATGTATTGAAACTTTATGTCATTAACACTTTTTCTGATAAATTTTCCATTATTTCTCATTCATAGTGATTTTTTTCATAAACATACATTCAAAATGGTGAACATTTTCATCCTCTACTTTAATAAAACTTAAAAATTCTGACTGACTGAAAATGAGAACTTCTATGTTAATACCTTTAATGGCACATCTTAAAACTAGGTCTTTCTAGTTGAAATTTTCCATCCTTCCAGTGGTATTTCTTCTGAGAGGATTTATCATGTGGAATTTAGCACAGTGGACATGGCCCTACACTGCTCTCTATTTCTCAGTATTTGAATGGAACATCCTGCTGGAATCGGCTCTTACTTTTCTGTTTGTGAAACATAATAAATTTAAAAAAAATAGTTTATTTCTCTAGATGAAAAAATAACCCAAGGACAGTAAATCCTGTCTTTATGTCAGTACATGTCTCTCCCATGAAGACAAATCCAACATATCAAATATTGAAGAGAATGACACCTAAAATATTTTTTTACTAGTTAAGTTCAGGACTTTTAGAAGAAAATGAAAAAATCACCCAACAGAAAATTTTAAACTGGTAGCATTTTTGTTCAATTGTGAAATGATTACTTTTTTAATCCATGTTGACATCTTCTTTTCAACATTTTCTGTTATGTGAATCAGATAAGTATAGATGGACAATGAAACATATTAATATGATCTCCTTTAATTACCAATCTCACTCACTTAGGCAGTTGATGAAAACAGCTGGTTGTAAAGCAGAGAAATTGTCTTCAAATAAAGGAAGATGAAAACTGTTTTAGTTAGCTCATGCTAACTAAATATTATAACCTGGTATTTAAACAACAGACATATCTCTCTCAGAGTCTGGGTGGCTGGGTACCCAGAGATCAGGGGGACGTATGGTCAAGTTCTGGTGAAGGCTTGCACGTGTCACACTTCCTCATTAGCTCCTAGCTTCACTTTAGAGAGCTCTCTTAGCAATACTGAGGCCATTTTGGTTTTCCTTTCATAAATTATAAGTGAAAAAACAATACACTCTGTCCTAGTATGTTAGGATAAAGATTGCAAGTCAGTAAGTCAGGGAATCTATATGTACATATGGATTCTATATATGCAAATATTCATATATTTCTATGAATATTAATATGTATATGACAGATAAAGTATCAGAAATACTCTCTGGAGCTGACATATGAATTTTTGAGTCCTCTGCAAATAGAGGATCATTGAACACTTGCTTTTGGTGTGCAGAAGAATGAGGGCATGAAGATCTGGGAAGAAACCTGGAGAGACTCCAGCATTAAGGGAGGAGACGACGCTAGGTTCATTCGTGGTAGGAGTTTGGGCAGATGTGGTCACCTGAAAATTAAGGAAAAGAAGTTTCGTTTTGCAAGAGTGTGACTGTGATGATGTTCCATGAAATCTAAGTAGGAAAGGAGCAAAGGAACCACCACAATAGTTAATCTCTTTTTGTTGAAGAACCAAAGTAAATAGGCAAGTTAAGAAGAGAGTAGGTGGCATTCTGGATGAAACATCTAATTATTAGTTTTATAGTTGTTATGCATGTTGACAAGAACCAACGTGATGGGGAGGGTAGCTAAAACAGAGTCATGGCTATCACTGAAGGTGAATGACTTGAATCACTGGGAAACTGTTAGGTCAAATGAGCCATTCAAGGTGACCTTTAAGTTACCATGGCAACAGCTTAGGAATGAGGCATGTAGGGATACAGAGGAATTCTGTAAGCCAAGCTATGAAATTGCTAACAAATGAAAAGGGGGTGATATGAAAGTTGCTAAAACCAGCGATGGGAAGGAAGTACTGTTGCTGAATACCACACACCTGAAAGAGAATTCCTTTTCTTTAAGAAGACAGAGAAGTAAATTTTGGCAGAGTTATTGGTGATGCGAGGAGAGCAGAGATCATATATCTCAGCCCCGAGGTTACTGAGGAATAAGAACATCAGCAGCTTGAGAAAACTCGAGAAAATGGAATGTCGGGGTAGAGCTAGCTTCACTTAAGTCGAGAGGTCAGGGAGCAGCGTAAGGAAATACAGGAATTGTCTCCTTGGAGTTATTTCTATAGGTCACAATTGGAGGGGTGGTTTGGGGGGCCTGGGTCGAGTTGATGAAGTACTGGAGTTTAGGGAGTACTGCACTGGAAAGGCCATGAGCAAGGGCAACACACAAGGGGTGGAGGAGGTACGAGCCTGTGATCCAGATGTTGGTGATGAGAACTGGAATGTGGTCGGGAAGGATTCGGTCTCTACAGTTACTTTAAGGAGAGAATCCTGCTTACAGCAACTACATGAACATTTATTAGCTCAGCTGATGAAACTTCATAAACTGATTGAGAGGATTAAATAAGATTATACAGATGCTTTATAGAATGGAATAAAAAAGAGTCCATTATTATTGAAATGCCTGAGTCAAATTTAATAAAATAATTAGGTATCAAAAAAAGTCATTTAGACTTCATCTTCCCACATGGGATTGTCCCTTGGTGGGCCAGCATAGTGGAGGGCACTGGGTTATGCCTAAGTTCCGGGTATTGAAGGGCACAAAACTTTAGAGAGAGATATCAAAATACCTTATAAACCAAGCATTTTCTTTGTAACTTCACTCACAATTAGACTTACTTTACCAAGGCTTTTAAATCAAAGTAAGATGCACAGCCAATGATGAACATTTTTCCTGCCTGCAAGAGGTGATCAAAATACTGCAAATGCTATTTGAATTTTGATATACTGAAGATAACAAATGGCTTTTTCCATTGATTCTCTTTCAATCTATTATTTCAATTAATCTTCATTATCATGTACACATTTTACATAGCTGTTTTTTTTTTAAATAGGGAATAATTTTTCAATCTTTTGCAAGTATTAACATGGCAAAATGGCTTTTACTCTTTCATTTCATTGTCACTGCTTCATCTGTATATTCTCTTTGGATGTGAACTAACTGCTAGGTATGTAAACACATAAACCTAAATGCTATCAGGGCCAACATGGTTTATATTAATTTATGAAAAGAAAAGTAAGATGAATGATTTCAGGAATATTTTCATTAAGTCACACAAGACACAAGATTACTATTTATTCTCCACACATTTTTGAGAATAATAGTTTGTAGAAATGAAACCTCTTGCTTAAGTACAATACCTGTACCATAATGTTACAAATATGAAACGTCAACCCACTCTGCTATTTTGTCTGGAAAATTCTTGTCCAATTCTTGTCATGGACAGAGTGAGCCTGGTGGGCTACACTCCATGAGGTTGCAAAAGGGTCAGACATGACTGAACCACTCAGCATGCACGCACAAGTGTGTGTATATGTATATGTGACATTTATAAAATAAGAATATACAAATCACATTGCAAAACAGAAATAATGCCTTTACCTGTTCAGAAAGTTGAAAGTGAAGTAATTCAGTTGTGTCCAACTTTTTGCAACTCCATGGACTGTAGCCTACCAGGCTCCTCCGTCCATGGGATTCTCCAGGCAAGAATACTGGAGTGGGTTGCCATTTCCTTCTCCAGGGGATCTTCCCGACCCCAGGATCGAACCCTGGTCTCCTGCATTGTAGGTAGACACTATCACTGAGACAAATTATCCTCTGCTTATAATCTTGAGCTGCTTCACTGAAATTTGAGAAAATTTTTGTACACATTAATATAGAAATATTTAAGTAAATAATTATTGATTTTCTTGATGATTATTTCATAAAATCCCAAGATATTTTAAGATCCACATTTTAAAATGAGATTCATTTGGTTTAATGTTAAATGAGGAAAGTAAATCACAGATTAGTACAGACAGCATACCTACTATACCCTGGTCTTGTTTGTTTTCCTTTTATTCTCCCTCAGTAATAAGTATGTGAATGGACTTTTTTCCTAATTCCTCAAGAAATAAAATTTGGAGCTCTTACAAGAAAAATGATTGTCACCTGTATAGTAGTATGTAAATAATTAGGATTTCATAATATTCTGAAAGGTTGCTTTATGCTCCCAAATTATCTAATTTAGATATTCATTTATTTGCTTATTTATTGTAATTTCTAGTGCCATCTGTAGACTCATAAATACCAGCTAAGTTTATTTTTGGAAAAAGTGTGGATCCTTATTTATATTTTGTTTTAAAAAGAAGTGAGGATTTTTAGAACATAAGAAACACACTATACTTTACTCTGTCATTGGTAAACCAGTGTTTCAGATGCTTTAGGTTCAAAGTTTAATATTGAAAGTGGCTTGCTTTGATCAACGCTTTGATCATCACACTTGAGAAAGTTTCTCTCTGCTAGTTTCCTCACCTCAAGAACAGGGAAAATAAAGTTGACCTCATGGAATTCTCAGATGGAAAAGCCAGTGAAAGCTGGAGTTATTCTCAACTGTGGTGACAATGATCTAAAGTGTTTAAGATCAGAACATCTGGGTTATGATATGGATGATCTGTTAATGTCAGACAACCATGGGGTATAATCAGAAACTTTTCTAACCTAATAGAAAACCAAATATTTCCATGAACTGTGAAGGAGAGGATGCAACCTGTTTAAACAACCTGTGGAAGTACAGGAAATGAAGATGACATTTTATGTCATAGGGGAATTTTACTAGGCTTTGGCCACACCTTTCATTTAGAGTAATCATTAATTCAAAGCCCTTGCATGATGTATGTGACTTCTTTTCACTGTAACATGGAAAAACAGAAGAGTGATTTATTATATCTGTTACAGTTCATTGTCCAACATCTTTAAGGCCAGTATCATAAATGACTTATACTGTATTATTCAGTTCAGTTCAGTCACTCAGTCATGTCCAACTCTTTGTTGGACCCCATGGACCACACAGCATGCCAGGCCTCCCAGTCCATCACCAATTCCCGGAGTTTACCCAAACTCATGTCCATTGAGTCGGTGATGCCATCCAACCATCTCATCCTCTGTCATCCCCTTATCCTCCTGTCTTCAATCTTTCCCAGCATCAGGGTCTTTTCAAAAGAGTCAGCTCTTCACATCAGGTGGCCAAAGTATTGGAGTTTCAGCTTCAACATCAGTCCTTAATGAGCACTCAGGATGTTCTCCTTTAGGATGGACTGGTTGGCTCTCCTTGCAGTAAGTATACTGTGTTATTAGTAATCAGTTAATTTTGTGAGGTATAGTGACAAGAAATAAACAAAGGCAATTAAGATGTTGTGAGAATTATAATTGGCTAACAGCAGAACAAACCTTTTTCTATTGAGGTAGCATTCATTTACAATGTTATGTAAGTTTCAGGTGTATAACATAATGATTCACAATTTTAAGCATTATACCCTATTTATTGCTATTATAAATATTGGCCACATTCCCTATGCTATGCAAATTATCCTTTAGCCTATTAATTTTATACATAGTACTTTGCACTTAATCCCCTACCCCATCTTGCCTCTCATCACTGATGATCAATGGTAGAATCACTCTATATCTGTGAGTCTGTTTCTTTTTTTTAATAGTCACTAGTTTATTTTTTAGATTTCACATATAAGTGATATCATACAAAATTTATCTTTCTCCATCTGACCTTGCAATACATCCATGCTGTTGCCAATGGCAAAATTTCGTTTTACGATTGGACAGTATTCCATTGTATATATACTACATCTTCTTTTTCTAGTTATCTATTGATGGACACTTAGGTTGCTTTCATATCTTGACTACTGTAAATAATGCTGCTATGAACATGGGGATGCATATATCTTTTCAAATTATTGTTTTCTTTAGATGTATACCCAGAAATGGAATTGCTGGATCATATATATTGTTTATTTTTACTTTTTTGAGGAACCTCCATCCTGTTTTCCATAGTGGCTGCACAAATTTACATTCCCATGAATAGTGTACAAGAATTCCTTTTTCTCCACAGCCTTCCCAGCGTTTGTCATTTGGGTCACTCTGGCCATTCTAATAGGTGGGAGGTAGTATCTCATTTTGGTTTTTATTTGCATTTCTTTGACTAGTGATGTTGAACATCTTGTCAGGTGCCTATGTATGTCTTCTTTGGAAAAATGTCTATTCAGGTCTTCTACCATTTTTAATGAGATTTTTTTTTTCTGTTATAGAGTTTCATGAGCTGTTTATATATTTTGTTTTTGATAAACATTTTTCTTTGTCACTCGTTACTTTTTAAGAGAATAAGGGACAATGATATAATTTTCAGTGGGATAATTACACCTGTCTAATTCTCAAATAATAGAAATAGAACCTGAAACTGAGAACAATAGCTAAATGAATTATCATAAATGAATATTCCTGTCTTCTCCACTTTTCTAGCTTACAGAAGCTTGTCCTTGGACAAGCTACTTTGCTTTTACCTTTTTATTATTAAGGTATTTTGTGAGAATTACCTTAGATAATCTATCATCTGTAAAATTATCTAACATATTATGTTGTAAATATTTTAATGTATCATTTTTGGTAACATTTTATCATAAATAATATAGAAATGATGTAAGTCACATGGATTTTCAGTATAAAAATACTCAATAAATGGTGCTCTATAATTTTTAAAGTCAACACGTGTTCCACTTAAAAGGGTGGGGACAAAATGATCTCAAAGAAGTCAAATAAAAGGTATGCTAAAATATATTACCTAAGACTGTAATGTCTGATAAATGAAATGTTGTCTTGTTCATTTGATGACATTAATTGACTCAGGCCACATATACTTTTCAACCCTGTTTCTGTTTCTGGGATTCATTTCTTCCATACAGCTTGGTGATTTTGTCCCAGCTTCTCTAATAGCTCTCCTTTTCCTGAATGATCTCTTTTTCTTAACGATCTCTTCCATTCGCAGCGCAGCCTGTGTGTGCAGCTGTCCCGAAGCAGCTTAGACACCCTGGTCATTGCCTTGCTCCTCAGATGCATCCTTACCAACCGCTGAGTTTACATGCCTACCTCCCAATCTTTCCCGAGATGGTAGCATCTAGCCAGCGGCTTAGAACCCTACTTGAGGTTTCACTAGCCATTCTCTGGTCTGTTTGAACTTGACAGCTTCTTGGGTCCAGCGACCACTCCAAAGGAGCAGTTATATCCAGGCACGCTTTCTCGAGCAGTCTCTCCTTCGCTGTTTGCTATATGTGTATATGTTTTCCATACTGGATTCTACTGAATAGTAGCTCTGGAAAAAAATTAATCGTCCTTTCCTAAAGGGGCTCCTGTGGTCAAATTGTTTCAGAAATGCTAGCCTGCAATCATTCCCTTCAGAGATTCACAGGCTAGCTTGGCATGCCAGAAAAAGACCTAGAAAAGTCTTGCAACAAAGACACCTGATTAACCATGACTCACTGAAGTCTATGACTGAAGAACACACTAAACTTAATAGTTGCCTCTTTTAGTCCTCCATTAAAATATATTTCTACTATTTCTCTTTAGTGTTATACCTACAAGAATAACAAATAAATAAGGCAGTACTCTGCTTCCTCTGGCCTAATGTGGATGGAAATAGCTCTTTTTTGGTAATCAATGAAGATGGGAGTCATAAAAGGCCCCTCCAGAACTCAGAGCCTCAAGGACCATGTGCAGCAGGAAAGCAGAGAAGAATTCTCAGTCCAGGGCTCTGGGATGAGCTTATTTAAATGCATATCTTAGCTCAACCTGATTTCTACTAAATCTGTTCTCTGAGAATGGGGTCCAGTAATCTACATTTTAGATCAACAGTCTAATTGTTAGAATTCACCAGCCAGAGTCTATCTGAAAACATAGCAGGAGAATGAGAAAAATTCTAGCTGAAAGAATACCTGTGTAAAAGAATACCTGTGTGAAAAAATACCTGTGAACAGAGGGTATTCTATAAAACTGTAAAATTCTACAAGGATAAGCTCTCCTAAAAAGAGATCATCGATAGAGTAATGGTAAGGGTTAAAACACAGATTTCTTTTTTTTCAATCTTAAACAGCTTAGTACATCTTCTCTGGATATCAGCTGCCTGTCTGTTGCCTTGCACATTGACCTAATTCTTTTTCTACTCTGCTGCTTCCCACCCAATCTTGAGCTGATCAGAGCATTTTGTATCTTGTATGTAACCTCTTTCTGTCTCTTCTGGACTTGTGTATATTTTCTAATGGACTCTGTTCATATCCATCTAATTGAATTTTAGCCTTACATAATTTTGTATGTGAGTCCTTACATAATTTTGATATTATTTACTTGAATCAGCTCTGGTCACCCTTTGCTAGAAAGTTATGGCTGCTTTCTGCCTTCATAATGTTATGATGGCATAATGTTATATATTGACACATCATTGTCTCAAACCCTGACAACTCCTGCATCTATAAGGCTTCTTTATACCATTAACCTATTTCAGCCCATCCTGCTTCATTCAAAAAATCTAATAAATTTTTAAGTAGGCATCTCAGAAATAAAGATATTTCATGGGTCCCATCTTTCCTTTTGTCTCATTTTGGTTAAAAAAATCTAAGTACTGTCTTTGGCTTTTCATTCATAGGCTCACCAGCTTTCTGTTTTGCCAGGAAAATAGAGGGCTTGAGAAATATGCAGAAATTGTGAAAGTTGTTTGCATTCCACTGAAATATTTCTTTAGCTGAAGGGTATCAAATCAATAAAATATGATGAAACCATATGCTCATTATTTCAAAGGAGAGCAGCTGCTTCAGGGAATATTGGGAGATTTATTAATTCTACCACTACCTCTCATTAAGGTTAGATATCTTCAAACCTGATTTCCTAAATAAAATGCACCTCAGTAGGAAAAGCACACTTGTAGAATTTGTGCTAATATTCTATTTGATGTATTTTCCATGGTTACTTTTATGGTAGAGATAGCATTGTACAATCTGAAATTATTAAGCAAAAAAAAAAAAAAAAAAAAAAAATCCATTACACAGAAAAGGTTTACAGCATAGCCATGGTTTGGAAATGCCACAGAGAAATGAGTCTTGGCAAAGATGAATGCTTACTGCTATGGGCCATATGTGCATATAATTGAGTTCGCAACTTTCCAGGCAAGATGCCAAATGGATAGTCTGCCGTCTGGTAAGAGAGGTGATGTTCTGTCTTCTTGTTCTCACCAGTTTTAGATGTACAAGAAGATGCAGATTTACTCCTTGAAAGACTTCTGTCTAAGTACAAAGTCAAAAGTCAAGTCAATGAGCAGACCAAGGGAAAGAACCAATGAATTTAAGGATTTAACTAACTGGGTTTAGACTCAGGTCCACATACTCAAGGGAGCTCAGTCATGAAAATTCACTGCTCGATTAGCTAATCCCAATTATAAAATTTAAAATAAGTAACAGAAAGGAGATGTTTAATCTAACTACCTGTATCCCATTAAAAACAACAACAACAAAGCCTAAAAGGCAAAACAAATAAACAACAACAAAAAAAGCAAAAACCCTAGTAGAAATTATAGAATCTCTCCCTGATGGCTCAGCTAGTAAAGAATTCATGTGCAATGCGGGAGACCTGGGTTCCATCCCTGGGTTGGGAAGATCCCCTGGAGAAGGGAAGAACTACCCACTCCAGTATTCAGGCCAGGAGCATTTCAAGGATTGTATAGTTCATGGAGTTGCAAAAAGTCAGACACAACTGAGCTACTTTAAATAAATAAATAATGGAATTTAACGAAGTTTTAAACAGTGCATATCATTACAGTATACTCTCTCACATCACTAGAAGTTAAGACAAATTATCTAAAAACATTAAGAAAAACTGTATATTTTTCATTGAGGTGTAATTGACATACAATAAACTACGTATATTTAAAGAGTTCTTTTGATAAATTCAGATATCAAGATAATCAATTTATCTATTATCCCCAAAGTTTCCTAACACCCATTGGGATCCCTCCTCCCCTACCCGCACCCCCCCAGAACCACCCTCCAGGAAGTCACTAATTTGCTTTTTGTCACTATAGTGGGTTTTTTCTACCATTTTATTCATATAGATTCCTAGAATGGGCCCTTTTTTGTCTTATTTCTTTTATACAGAGTGATCATTTGGGAAATGATCAGTGAAGTTTCAATTGTAACAGAAGTTTAGTCTTATTTTATTGTTGAGTAATATCTCATTGTCAGATTATACCAGAATTTTTTACGCACTCACCTGTTGTTGGGCATCTGTGCTGCTTACAGTTTTGACTAGTGCAAATAAAACCCTTAGGAAAATCTGTGGATAAGTCTCTTTGTGAATGACTACTTTTATTTCTCGGGGGTAAATTCCATGAGTGATAAGGCTGAGTCATAGTTTAGGTATACGCTTAGCTATTTAAGAAACAACCAAGATTTTTTTTGTTTTTTTTTTAATCCAAAGTAGCGTTTTATTTTTCAATCCTGTCAGTAGTGTATGAGAGTTTCCAATTGCTCCAAATCCTCACTGGCTCTTGGTATTTTCAGCCTTTCATTTTACCCATTCTATCTACTGTGGAGCATGTCTTTGCGATTTTAATGTGCATTTCCTGACAATCAATGATGTTAAATTTATGACATGAAGGTCCTTGATGATTTTCTCCTGTTTCATTCAAGATTTTGGAGTTTTAGCGCTTATATTTAGGCCTATAATACATGGTAAGTAGTGTTTGTTATGTGGCATGATATCAGGACTGAGATTCATTTTCTTTGCCTGTGAGAACCTGTGAGTCCAGGATGCATTAATTAAAAAGTTTGTCTTTCCTTCACTGAATTGCCTTATAACACTTGCTAAAAATCAGGTGGCCACACTTTCGTTGGTCTATTTCTTTATTTTCTATCCAGTTCTGACTTATTAGTCTATCTTTACATTAATACCAAAATGTTTTATTTACTAAAGCTCCATATTTCTTATATAGCTTATATTACCTCAATCTTATGTTTTCAAGTTTGTTTTGGCTGTTCTATTTCTTTACATTTTCATATAAATTTTATAATAAGTTTTCAATTCTTAAAAAATGTCTGTTTAAGACTTGTGGGCACAGCAGGGGAAGGAGAGGGGGTGATGAAATGAGAGGGTAGAACAGAGACATATATATTACCATATGTAAAATAGCAGGCTAGTAGGAAGCTGGTGTATGGGCATAGGGAACTCAAGCTGGTGCTCTGTGACACCTAGAGGGTTGGGATGCGGGTTTAAGAGGGAGGGGACACATGCATCCTAATGGCTGATTCACATTCTGTATCAGCTCAGTTCAGTCGCTCAGTCATGTCCGACTCTTTGCTACCCCGTGAACCGCAGCACGCCAGGCCTCCCTGCCATCACCAACTCCCGGAGTCCACCCAAACCCATGTCCATCAAGTTGGTGATGCCATCCAACCATCTCATCCTCCGTAGTCCCCTTCTCCTCCTGCCCTAAATCTTTACTAGCATCAGAGTCTTTTCAAATGAGTCAGCTCTTTCATCAGGTGGCCAAAGTATTGGAGTTTCAGCTCCAACATCAGTCCTTCCAATGAATATTCAGGATTGATTTCCTTTAGGATGGACTGGTTGGATCTCCTTGCAGTCCAAGGGACTCTCAAGTGTCTTCTCCAACACCACAGTTCAAAAGCATCAATTCTTTGACACTCAGCTTTCTTTATAGTCCAACTCTCACATCCATACATGACCACTGGAAAAACCATAGCCTTGACTAGATGAACCTTTGTTGACAAAGTAATGTCTCTGCTTTTTAATATGCTGTCTAGGTTGCTCATAACTTTCCTTCCAAGGAGTAAACGTCTTTTAATTTCATGGTTGCAATCACCATCTCTAGTCATTTGGGTGGCAAAAACCAACACATCATTATAAAGCAATTATCCTCCAATTAAAAAAAAAAAGCTGTTGGGGAAAAAAAGTCTGTTCATATTTTGATTAAGATTTTATTGGAATTATTGATAAATTTGGGGAGTATTGGTGAAAGTATCAAGCAACTACAATATTCATATATTCCAGTGAAAATACAAAATGCTACAGTCACTGGAAACAATTCAGCTGCATTTATAAAGTTAAACATACACTTACTATATGACTTGGCAATCCAGTTCTGACTGTTTACCCAAGAGAAATGGAAGCATATGTTTTAAACCAGTAGTTTGACTGGAATGTTTGTATCAGCTTAATTCGAAAAAGCCATAAAATGGAAATACGCTCAAATTTTTATCAGCTAGGGAATGAATAGAAAATTGTGTTATATTCAGATAATGAAGTATTAGTCAGCTATAAAAAGAACTCTTGATACATGCAATAATATGGATGAATCTCAAATACAATATGCCAAATGAAAGAAATCAAACATAAAAGACTATATTTTGTGTATTTTAATTCTATTTATATGAAACCCTAGAAAAAGAAAACTATAATAACAGAAAATAGATCACTGGTTGTCAAAAGATGGAATGGCAGGGAGAGAAATTGTGGAACATTCAGGAAATTTTTAGGGTGATCGAAGTATTCTACAAAGTGTTCCATAACATGATGGTGATGGAGATTACATGGCTGTATATATATTGTTAAAATTCCTGTAACTGTACCTTTATAATTACTAGATTTTATTGTATTTAAGATATAAATATATATATATACACTATGTATATATAGTATATAAATATATATAAAATATATAAAAATACATTGTGTATGTGGGAGACAGTGATGGCAACCCACTCCAGTACTCTTGCCTGGAAAATCCCAGGGACGGATGCGCCTGGTAGGCTGCGGTCCATGGGGTCGCTAAGGGTCGGACACGACTGAGCGCCTTCACTTTCACTTTTCACTTTCATGCATTGGAGAAGGAAATGGCAACCCACTCCAGTGTTCTTGCCTGGAGAATCCCAGGGATGGGGGAGCCTGGTGGCTGCCGTCTATGGGGTCGCACAGGGTTGGACACAACTGAAGCGACTTAGCAGCAGCAGCATATTGTGTATGTATATATTATATATAAAAACTGCATATAAAAAGCTCAAAAAACTGGCCAAAAATGCACAAAACTGCAAATATCTTGAGTATCTCTGGATATAATCAAAGAGAAAAGTCCATGTGATTCTGCCCACACAGTTTAAGGTGCATTACTTTTTGGTTGTATGCTTCTTGTATACATCTTAGCTATTTAACATAATTCAAACACTAATGAAGAAATTCACTTATAGGTGCAATTTAGGTAACTGGGAACCGCTGATACATCCTATAATCTAGTATAAACATATGTTCGAGAATAAAACATTTCTGTCACAACTGAAATGGTTTCAACAAAGATTGATAATTCAGTTCAGTTCAGTTCAGTTGTTCTGTGACCCCATGGACTGCAGCTCACCAGGCCTCCCTGTCCATTACCAACTCCCAGAGTGTACCCAAACTCATGTCCATTGAATCGGTGATGCCATCGAAACATCTCATCCTCTGTCGTCCCCTTCTCCTCCTGCCTTCAATCTTTCCAAGCATCAGGATCTTTTCCAATGAGTCAGCTCTTCGCATCAGGTGGCCAAAATATTGGAGTTTCAACTTCAATATCAGTCCTTCCAGTGAACACCCAGGACCGATCTCCTTCAGGAGATCTGGTTGGACTGGTTGGACCTCCTTGTAGTCATCTAAAATCATATTTTATGACCTTGAAGCTTAAGGACATGACATCTTTAAGTTAAAGCGATCTCACCTGAGTTTAGTTGACTCAGTGAAATCTAGTGCCTAAGTGCATTTCCCGTCTACATTTTTTTCTCCCTGTTATAAAAATGCTCCTCTATTTAAGAATGCTTAACATTTGGAGTGTTGTCATGTAGCCTTTATTATGTAGCATCAACATTTGGTAATGATTCCAAAAATACTTTTGAAGTGTTTTACTTTGAGTTCTGTATTAAATGTTGTGCATCAAGGAACCATATGGTCAGGCATTTTATAACTGTTTCAACTGGTATAATGGCAAAATTACTACACTGAATGTAACTGAGAAAATATAAAGTCTTACTAAAATTTAAGTGTTTAAACAAGAGGCACATTGAGTAACTGATGCTACCAGAATACAATAAAAGCTCACTTACTCAATGTGTATTTTCTCTCACAAAAAGTGAAATTTTTTCTTGATTAACATCAAGCTACTAGAGGCAAATGTACTTATAGTTGATGTAAATCAAGAAAAAAATATTGGTCTTTTATGCGAGAAAATACAATCAAAGGAAATAGAGTTTTTTCTTGTTAACACACAGGCAGAATTAATATTTAGATACCCAGTATCTCCTGTAGAGTATAGATGAGAACACTATTTTTCCCTTTTACTCTCAGTTAATTTTCAAACTGTTAAAAGTAAATAGGCAGGGCCTATTTCTAAAGCTGTCTATATTTTAAAATTTATTGACATGGTCTAATGTCATGCAACAATTATTGTTAAGGGATATTACTAATGAAACACTAATCATAGAGCTGACACCAACATAGCGCTGATGTGGATAGAAAATCAAACAGAGAAAATGGCAAAAAGTAAAAGCAAATCTTTACTCTTATCCTGCTAATAACAGGATAACAAATGAACAGAAAATATTAGACATGCATGGAAGGAGGAAGTGTTGAAAATGCTATAGCTGTTTTCATATTTAATATCCAACAAATTTTGAAAACTCCAGTTTAATATTCAGATATTTTCTGAAACCCAAAATTGTATCAGTTCAGTACAGTTCAGTCACTCACTCGTGTCCAACTCTTTGCGACCCCATAAACTGCAACACTCCAGGCTTCTCTGTCCATCACCAACTCCCAGAGTCTACTCAAACTCATGTCCATTGTGTTGGTGATGCCATCCAACCATCTCATCCTCTGTCATCCCCTTCTCCTCCCACCTTCAAACTTTCCCAGCATCAGAGTCTTTTCCAGTCAATCAACTCTTCACATCAGGTAGCCAAAGTATTGGAGTTACAACGTCAGCATCAGTCCTTCTGATGAATATTCAGGACTGATTTCCTTTAGGATGAACTGATTGGATCTCCTTGCAATCCAAGGGACTCTCAAGAGTCTTCTTCAACACAACGGTTAAAAGGCATCAATTCTTTGGCAGTCACCTTTCTTTACAGGCCAACTCTCCCATCCATACATGACCACTGGAAAAACCATAGCTTTGACTAGATGGACCTTTGTTGGCAAAGTAATGTCTTTGCTTTTTAATATGCTGTCTAGGTTGATCATAACTTATCTTCCAAGGAGCAAGCACTTTTTAATTTCATGGCTGCAGTAACCACTTGAAGTGATTTTGGAGCCCCCCAAAATAAAGTGTCTCACCGTTTCCCCATCTATTGGCCATGAAGTGATGGGACCAGATGCCATGATGTTAGTTTTCTGAATGCTGAGTTTTAAGCCAACTTTTTCACTCTCCTCTTTCACTTTCATCAAGAGGTTCTTCAGTTCTTTACTTTCTGCCATAACGGTGGTGTCATCTGCTTATCTGAGGTTATTGATATTTCTCCCGGCAATCTTGATTCTAGCTTGTGCTTCATCCAGCCCAGCATTTCTCATGATGTACTATAAGTTAAATAAGCAAGGTGACAATATACAGCCTTGATGTACTCCTTTCCCAATTTGGAACCAGTCTATTGTTCCATGTCCAGTTCTGACTGTTGCTTCTTGACCTGCATACAGATTTCTCAGGAGGCAGGTGAGGTGGTCTGGTATTCCCTTCTCTTGAAGAATTTTCCGCAGTTTGCGGTGATTCACACAGTCAAAGGCTTTAGCGTAGTTGATAAAGCTGAAGTAGATGTTTTAATAGAATCTTGCTTTCTCGATGATCCACCAGATGTTGGCAATTTAATCTCTGGCTCTGCTGGCTTTTCTAATTCCATGTTGAGTATCTGGAATTTCATAGCTCACATACTATTGAAGCCTGGCTTGGAGAAGTTTGAGCATTACTTTGCTAGCCTGTGAGATGAGTGTAATTGTGCGTTAGTTTGAGCACATTTTGTCATTGCCTTACTTTGGGATCGGTATGAAAACTGACCTTTTCAGTACTGTGGCCACTGCTGAGCTTTCCAAATTATATATTATATATAAAATTATATAGTGTATCTGTGTAGTATCACATAGGTATATAAACATTTTGACACACTGATATTATATAAATTTCTCTACCTACTTAAGAGTCACTTCTTGAGCATTTATCACATACATTGGCTAGTAGAGACTCAGAGATGAATATGTTTAATCATTAAGAAAGACAGAGAAGAAATGGTTACTTTATATATGTGCTTAATCACTCAGTTGTGTATGCCTCTTTGTAAGCCCATGGACTGTAGCCCGCTGGGTTCCTCTGTCCATGGGGATTCTTCAGGCAAGAATACTGGAGTGGGTGGCCATGCCCTCCTCTATTGTATACATATGTATATACATATCAGATGGAATTGGGAACACAGAGGATGGGGTTTCCAAACTCTATTCTGAGTGGTAAATTGGATGGGATGGAAAGCAAAGGTAGACAAATATGAAAGGGGATTCTTGGCACAGGAATAAGCTTATGCAAATAGGAAATAGACATTGTGTAAACAGTTTTATACCAAAGTATAAAGTTTTCATATTTTGAAGGGTGGCACAGTGCAGATAGAAACAGGGCTGGCAAAATATCAATTCAGATAGTTAAGAATTTATCAGGAAAGCTGGGGGAATTAATTAATGGGGAAAAAGAATTCCTCTGAATTTTTTTTCAGAGATACACCATGATCAGATTTGCATATATGAAAGATCTCTTGGTATTAAAGGGGAGCAAAATATTCCACCCACAAATATGCTTATTGGGCATATTATTTTTTAATTAAAGCTACTTAACTGATATAACAAGTACACTGTATCTTCCTTTGCCCCTGAAAGCAGAAAATAACCACTCCCTATGAAATTCACCCTCCCTCTACCAGGAGAGTTAGAAGCATCCTTAACACCAAAGACAGAAAATTGAGGATCAAGAAGGCTATACAAATAAACATTGTCACTTCTTCACCAATTTGCCATCCCAAGCCTGCACCCCTTTGTCTCGTCAATTCTTCACAAATGTATTGTTTCCTTGCCTAAAAGGTAGAGAATCTACCTGTTTTGTTCATTTTTTTGAGTCTCACATTTTTATTGGATCCCATACCTGTGAAGAGAGTTACAGAAAAACATCTACTTCTGCTTTATTGACTATGCTAAAGCCTTTGACTGTATAGATCACAAGGAAATTGTAGAAAATTCTTAAAAAGATGGGAATACCAGACCACCTTACTTGGCTCCTGAGAAATCTGTACACCCATCCAGAAGCAACAGCTAGAACTGGACATAGAACAAGAGACTGGTTTCAAATGAGGAAAGGAGTACGTCAAGGCTGTATATTGTCACCCTGTTTATTTAACCTATTTAACCTATTCACATGAGTACATTGTGTGAAATGCTGGGCTGGATGAAGCACAAGCTGGAATCAAGATTTCCAGGAGAAATATCAATAACCTCAGATAAGCAGATGACACCACCCTTATGGCCGAAATTAAAGAACTAAAGAGCCTCTTGATGAAAGTGAAAGAGGAGAGTGAAAAAGTTGGCTTGAAGCTCAACATTCAGAAAACTAAGATCATAGTATCTGGTCCCATCACTTCATGCAAATAGATGGGGAAACAATGGAAACAGTGACAGACTTTATTTTTGGGGGCTCCAAAATCACTGCAGATGGTGACTGCAGCCATGAAATTAAAAGATGCCTGTTTCTTGGAAGAAAAGTCATGACCAACCTAGACAGCATATTAAGAAGCAGAGACATTACTTTGCTGACAAAGGTCCATCTAGTCAAAGTTATGGTTTTTCCAGTGGTCATGTATGGATGTGAGAATTGGACTATAAATCCAATTCTTCGGCTGAGTGCCGAAGAATTGATGGTGTTGAACTGTGGTGTTGGAGAAGACTCTTGAGAGTCCCTTGGACTGCAAGGAGATCAAAGCAGTCAATCCTAAAGGTAATCAGTCCTGAATATTCATTGGAAGGACTAATGCTGAAACTCCAATCCTTTGGCCACCTGATGCAAAAAACTGATCATTTGAAAAGACCCTATATGTGAGATAGCAAAAGAGACACATATGTAAAGAACAGAATTTTGGACTCTGTGGGAGAAGGCAAGGGTGGGATGCTTTGAGAGAATAGCATTGAAACATGTATATTACCATATTTAAAGTAGATCGCCAGTCCAGGTTTGATGCATGAGACAGGGCACTCGGGGCCAATGCACTGGGATGACCCTGAAGGATGGGATGGGGAGGGAGGTGGGAGGGGAGTTCAGGATGGGGAACATGTACGCCCATGGCTGGTTCATGTCAATGTATGGCAGAAACTACTACAATATTGTAAAGTAATTAGGCTCCAATTAAAATAAATAAATTAAATTTGAGGGAGAAAAAGAGAAGACCCTGATGCTGGGAAAGCTTGAAGGCGGGAGGAGAAGGGGACGACAGAGAATGAGATGGTTGGGTGGCATCACTGACCCAATGGATGTGAGTTTGAGCAAGCTTCGGGAGTTGGTGATGGACAGGGAAGCCTGGCGTGCTGCAGTCCATGGGGTCGCAAAGAATCGGACACAACTGAGCGACTGAACTGAAACCTGTGAAATTAAAGTTGTTTTCTCCTACTAATCTCCCTTATGTCAATTTACTTATTAAGCCAGCCAAAGAGCCAGGAAGAGAAGAAGGGAAAAGTTTTCCTTTCCTACCTGATCTTAAACTGTTCTGCCTTGCATTTTTTAAAATCTCTTTTAAGAACAATGACCATCCTTTTGCAAGCTAACACGTCTATCTGGAGAACACATTTTCCATTCGGTAGATATTTGCGACAGACCTCTGAACCCTGTAGACGGAAGAGATATAGCTGACCCTTGAACAACAGAGGTTTGAACTATACACGTCCACTTAATGGCAGATTTTTTTCAATAGTGAATGCGATAGTACTATATAACCGTTGGTTGAATCCGTGGATGCCCAAGCACTGATATGGAGGAATAGCATGTATGGAAGACAGATTATGAGTTATAAGCTGATTTTCTGATTGCACAGAGCGGCAGTCCTCTTAATGCCAACATTGTTCAGTGGTAAACTATATTTTTACTGCTTAGACTAAATAAAATTATAATTATTTTCATATATAAGCTATTTGAAAGTAGAAATAATTTTGTTCAGCTTTACGTCTACAAAAGTATCTCTCCAATCAATAGTTGAAGATCTAAGTACAAATGAGCCAAAGGGAATGACTGCTAATGGAGAGCACGAAGACAAGCTAGAAATAAGAGTTCATTTGGGTAAAAACAGAAACAGTGAACCATCTGGCAAAGCACAGGCGTTGATGAATGACTATTGTTTTGATGAAAAATTTTTATGTCAGGTAGGTGTTTTGAATCTTAAAATCCTATCATCCTTTTGTGCTAAATATTTTTATGTTAGATAGGTTAGCTAATAAGCATGAAATTTGAGGAGATAAAAATGTAAATAACCCTTGTATCTACAAAGTCTAGTCCCAAGGAATGTCATAATTAGTTTTACATTAACTGAAAGACTTGAGTAAACCCAAAATATTAGCTACTAACCAGGATTTTGAATATGCAAATTTCTTTGAGAATTATAATGGGAAAACAATTTTTTGAAAGCAGGAAAAAAAGGTATGCATCTTATTGAGTACTCCCAGAAAAAAAATAACATGCTGTAAATTATTCAATGGAAAGAGTAATCCACTAAAATGACCAAAACAGAAAATGGAAAGTGAATGATGCTAACAAAGTTACATAGTAAGAACAGATAATACAACAGGTTAAAACAAACCATCAATTTGTTTTTCCAAAATAAGATTATAAGAGGAATTTAACCAAGAATGGTAACTACCTGGTAATTCCAAATTACTGTATTTTTTTAAGTTAATTATTGTGACTTACCTGTCAAGAGGCATTGTATAAGAATATTACTTTGAATTTCAGTAGTATCTCAGAAAATGTTTTTGCTTAGCTACAAGCTGCTGGAGATTTCTTGGAATAAGAAATATTTTTAAAAATTGCTTTCTTTTCTGGAGAATGCAATGACTAGTGAAAAAATAGCACATTAGCAATGAATTATCCTGTGGCAAAGAGTGTAGTATTATAGAAGCATAGCGTTATAAAGTACTATGAACACAATGAGAAAATTATTTTTTTCTGACCAAATATAAGAAGACAAATTGAAGTAGCTCCTGAGTTGGGCATTGTTGTAGGAAAAGAATGAATGAGCAATTTGTTAACATAGGTTTTTTTTTTTTTTTTAAATTCTTTCATTGTGGTGGAAGCTGTCTATTCAATTAAAAATGTGAGAAAGGAAATGGTGGCAATGAAAACTAAATATAATGTAGTATGAGGCAAGCTACAGAGTATAATCACTCTTATACTTGTATTTACTAGTTATTCTTGGAAACTCTCTTCAGAATGCAGCAATTCAGTGAGTACTGAGCTGTGCATGTCCCAAGCATACCCGCTATATACCAGGCACTACTCTGAGAACCAGTCTAGAGGCACAGAGGTACAAAGAGCCTTTACTGTCAGGCAGCTGGCATTCCGGTGAGGGTCACGGACAATACATGAGACGAAATTTGCCCAGACAAGTCCCTGTGACCTGTCACCGTCCCTGTGACTGCTGGAGCAACTGGACTTGTCTAGTAGGATCCCCTGGACGAAAATAGTAGAGATCTTGAATTGTAGGAAATCTTGATGTGTGTAAGGGGAGAGAAAGCCATATTTTTTTCTGGATATAAAAATTTCCAGTGATTTTTCAAGAAAACTGCACTTTTGTATTATGGGAAGTAACTTTGAAGGTACCTTTTATTTATATAAGCACCTCTCCATGTTTTTAGAAAACAAAACCAGTATCAGAATGCAAATGTTCACGTTAAGAACAACACTATTCTGGGAGGTAGAGAGGTACAGCACAATACTCTGTGTAATTTTTTAGCATGTCTGCAAAACGATTGCCCGTTTGGAAGAAATGTTTCTTGATCTTGTAAGAATTTGCTGTTCACTGATCTGTAAACTGATCTTATTTGAAGTCTTATGTGTATTGGTTTTCAAGTATTTGTGGATGAAGCTTATATGCTGGAGAGAAAAAAAAAATCTATAGGTGTGAGTTTCTTGCCACACAAGACTAGTCAAATTTGACTAGTGTTTTTAAAAAAATAGTTTGCATATGTTTTTATTCAAATGAATGAATTGGAAATGCTAATCTTGGACTATTATGTTTCAACTGATACGGCTGTGGTGGCTGGAGGATGGTTCCACATCTTTGGGAAGATAATCTGGAATTTTCACTAAACGGTGAGGCATTTAGAAGCATTCTAAGAGGGGCTTGACTGGAGACAAAAAATAAAATATGAGATACAAGCTTAAAACAGGGACTTCTCTGTAACTTAAGGCAATTTGATTTTCAATTTGGAGTCATAGATCTGCAGAGAACACCACCAGTAGTTTCTCAAATGTTTGAGCGTGTTTTTATGTGTGTGTATATGAGTGTGTGTGTGTGTGTGTGTGTGCATGTGTGTGCTTCGAGTAGGAAATGGCATCTTCCACAAGTTAGATAGGCAAATAGATGCTGAGGATGGCCCTGGACCTGCAGATCCTGAGAGCAGGCATATTTAGGAGCTAGTTTTACATTACTCTTTGATGCTGTATTTCTATATTCTTGTCTTCACACCTTTCAGTAAAATATTAGTAAAATGGTCAGCATCAGCAGAGTTTTATAGCAGAGAATTATGAGACAGGCTTGCTCCATGTTGAGGATGGGGTGACGCTGGGGAGGATAGAAAGGCTGTCCTTATAAGAGCTTGAGTAAGCAATGATCCCAAGGAGAGGTGACTGCACCCCGCGGAGTGGCTCTCTCTCTGATATATTCTCTCTCTGATGTATCATCATCACTATGAACACTAATGAATTAATGAAGAAGAAGAAGTGGAAAATTGATGAACTTATTCCTGAGTACTCATGAGACAGCTCCTTGGAGGGCTCTCAGAAATAACTAGAAGACCTTGTGTAAGGGGATTCAATGTTAGCTTGAATTGGGATCCTTAATGAGAATAAGAATTAATTTTACCTACTGGCACACAAGGCCAGGATCTGTTGGTAACTTGTAAGATATCAATAAGAAGGGTTGAGTCAACACTGAGAGAAGGGCAAGAGTCTGATGCTGAACTCTTTGAAAATGAAAAATCAATGGCTCTAAAATGAAGCCGGAGTAGCCACAAAGCAGAGCAAGTTTCATCTCTGGAGGCTTTCGAAGGCGTGACATTACTTGCTTGTAGGAAGCTACTTTATTCTAACCAAAGTGACAAATGATGAACTTTCAAAGGAATTGCCTTTGTCTTACTTATCTCTGCATTTGCAACTTCTAGCAGAATATTCTACTTAATTGGAAACTTTTGTAAAAGTTGGTAAATATATAGATTTTCTCATTAAATAAAATCCAAGTTATTAATTTTTAAAATTGGTCTACCCCATTGCTAAAGAAATAAGTCACAAATGCCAGAATACAGCCTGGATCCAATCTGCTGAAACAATATCAGCTCCCAATATTTCTCTGTATGAATCTATAATAATCATATTAACCCTCAGCTTTTTCATCAATCCCAATATACCTAAGCATGTTGTTTTATTCTTGCTCAACTCTTCCCTTAAGGATTTATTTCTCCCAGTCTCATGGTCCATCTACATATTGCTCTTTGATCTCTGGACTTTGGAGGGGTGATAATTTTTGATAGGTTCTCTTGCTATTTCCACTTACGCCCTACAATGTTTTTCTCAACATCAGCCAGAGACAGATTTAATGGGGGTTTTTTGTGTTTATTTGTTTAATGTAAATTAGGTCATATCACTCCATCGCTTAAATTTGCCCACTAGTTTACCATCACACTTGAAATTCAAACCTTCATCATGTCTCTACAGGACTACATTTCTCTAGCACATGGATTCCTCTCCGAAGTCATCACCCCCTCACTTACTCCCCTCCAGCCCTATTGCTTCTTGAGCCTACCATTTCCATTGTAGCTTCAGGGCCTTTTTTAAAAAAAATTACAAGTATAGTTGATTTTAATGTATTAATTCCTACTGTACAGCAAAATGATTCAGTTATGCATATACATATGCACATTATTTTTCATATTCTTTTCCATTACGGTTTATCATAGGGTATTGAATATAATTCCCTGCACTATACAGTAGGACCTTGATGTTTATACAGTTTGCATCTGCTAAACCAAAACTCCCAATCCATCCTTCCTCCATTCAGGCCTTTTAATTTGCTTTCTCCTCTGTCAGAAATAACTTTACCTAGCTCTTTTTCTGTGTCATTCTTTATTTTATCCCTATTTCTACTTAAATGTCACCTTCTGAGAGAAATGCTCTCTGACTTATCTAATCTAAAATAGTCCCAACTAAAATCTTTATTCTGCCCACATTCTACCCATTGATATGAAAGTATTTTACAATATATACTATAAATTCCAAAAGCTGTTTAGTCAAAAGCTGACATATATATATGTATTTTTTTAACAAAATGGATTAGAAATAACTTGCTTCTTAATGAAAACACTGAGAGTAATCTTACCCCCAACCTGTGTTTAGCTATTTTGTTCAACAAATTGAACCCATAAAATATCTCACCTTTGACAGAGGAATGGAGTGAATTTTCTTTTGATCAGTAAACACCCATAATTATTGCTCTTGAATAATTTACAGGATAATTACTAGCTCAAATCCAGTCTCTCTTCAGTGAAGCATATCAGGATGGTGTAAAAGTAAACCTAGATTTGGATTTGCAAGTAAGTGGTTTTGACCATATGCTGGTGTCTGGACAAAGTTGATTTGCTCTGTAGAAAATCCTGGTCTGATCAACTAAAACTTGATTCTCTTTTTTACCCTTAAATTGTATAAGCCTTCTAACCTTGGCTTAACCTTGTTCAAAACCTTAGAAAGTATCTGCCCTTGACTTTTCAACCATGAAACTCCTTTCTGCACGTAATACAAATTTAATTTCCTCTGTTTCCCTGGATCTTCAGTTGCTCCTAAGTAGCTGCTTGAAGTATGTACCTAGTTTTAGTTGAAACTGAAAATTCTTAACTCCCTATTTGAGATGCCAAGATAGGCTTTGGGGAGTTCACCTAGTTTTCATTTCCTCAATAGGATAAACAATTTCAATTTATATTAAGTACTTTGAAAATTATTTGGTGGTGCAAAATTATGTTAAATTTATGGTGAGTTTTTTTTCCTCAAACCATAGAGTATCAAACTATTATTTATGTATATTATTACTTTCATATTTTATTATTTAAAATAGTCAAATATTAATAGCATATAGGGGAAATGTTTCATTTATGGATATCTACATATCATTTCACATTGGATCACGTTTAAGCAGCCTTGACCCAGAACTCACTATTCTTTTCACAGATGAAATAAATTCTGTTGAGGTGATGATTGAAAGCACCAGCTTCTGTGGCTTTGGTAAAGAAAGAAGGTTCAGAGTTTCAGACACAGTTTCTATCCAGGTTGTGTCCAGAGGGTTCTACCAACTGAAAGACGATCAAATGACACACAATTTGTTGACTCTACCAGATCTCACACCATGAGTCACTTATCAAATGATTTTGTCAGGAATTGAAAATGCGGTTTGAAGGTTTTGTTCTTCCCAAGAAGTCTTTAATCTGCCTTTAAAGGATATATTTGCCAAGTAGAGAATTCTTGGTTGACTGTTTTTCTTTCAACATTTTGAAGAGGCTACCACATTGCTCTTTGATTCACATGATTTCTGATAAGTCTTCTGTATATCTTAACAATTGTCCTTTTGGATGAAAACTATCTTTTTCTGGCTACATGCAAGACTTACTTTTTACCTCTGATTGGCAGCAGTTTGAGTATAATATGTTTATGTGGGGATTTCGTGTTTGTTTATTTTTAATATTTGTCCTTAGGACTCTGAAGTTTTTTGGATATATAATTTTTAATATTTTTGGAAAATAGCCACAATCTATTCAAATATTACTTTCTCCATTTTCTCTCACTTTTCTTCAAGAATTCCAATTACACACATTATATTGTTTTACAATATTCCACAAAATGTTCAGTTCTATTTTCTTCCTGCTAATGTAGTCTTTCTTGCTATATGTGGGTAATTCCTACTGATCACATGTCAGGGCCACTTACCTATTTCTTAGTTGTGTCATGTCTACTGCTAAGCCTATCAGAGGCTTTCTTCAACTATGTCACCATATTTTTCTAGAATTTTCATTTCATTTGTATCTCTGCTAAAATCTGCCATCTGTTCAAGAATACTATTCACCTTTTCCACTAGAATCTTTAACTTATTCATTATGGTCATTTTAAATTCCCTGTCTGAACTTGATTGTGCTAATGATTTTGACCCTTAAACCGTTAGGGGAGGATTTTGTTTCTTGATAGTCACCTGTCTCTTATTTTCTGTTTTTTAATTTTTAGAAAATAAGAGACTGAGATAAATATTTTTGCCAGAAATTGTCATGTTTGCTTTTCTGTTATGCCTTAAGAATGCTAGATTGAGTTAATCTAGTTAGTTAATCTAGTTAGGAGTTTGGCTAGGCTTGGGTTTTATTGTTTGCTTTTGTTTGAAGTTTGTTATATTATTATCCAGAGTGAACTAAAGCTTCAGAGACCTCTAACATTACCTTATACTTAATGTAGGACTAGATTAAGTATTTTTCTCAATGTTCCTGTTCCACCTTCAGCTTTAGGTGTTTCCTCTAAACCTGCGCCTCAGAGAAGGATTTTCTTCACCCTCTTGCTCATTCTCCAGTGGTGAAACCACTATTACTTTTTAATTAAGGCATATTTTTCTGGTGGGAAGTGATATGTATTCTTTGTTATCATAATTATTCTAATTAAGCCGCATATCTCTAAGTATTGGGGATGGGAGTTATTCAACAATTCTGTCTTGTATAGCAATACTAGGACACTTTTAAAGGTCTAAGCATAGGATGCTCTTTATTTGAATTCCAGGAGGGAAGAAAACTTTTCTTTTAACTTCCCCAGCCATAATGGGTCCCTGTGGGTAACAGAATTTGCTTCCCTTATAACTGTTGTGCAGTAGAACTTTCTACCTTTCCTACTTCCCCCTTTGGGCCTACACTTGAGAATGGTTTCCCCATTCTACACCCTGGCCTTCCACCTTTCTTTGTGAGAATTTGATGAAGTCCATTGAGAGAAACCTTTAACTGGTTGCAAGTTCTCGTACTAAACCATATTTAGCTTTAAAAAAATGGTTAAATATTTTAGCTGAATATTTTTTTCTGAGAAAATAATTCTGAGGTATAGACTTTATTTTTGAAAAATGTTGCTTTTTTGTCTTCTCTCTCGTATAATTTCTTACTAGATACCTATCAGTCATCTTTTCTTTGCTCACCTATAATGTAACATGTGTTTTTCCTCAGATTGTTTTAAAAATGTTCTGTTCAATGATTTTTAGTAATTTCACTAAAATATGCCCTGTGTGGTTTTCTTTGTATTTGTACTACTTTTGGTTTATTCATCTCTCTGGATGTGTGGATTGAGTTTTCATGAAATTTGGAAGTTTTTCAACCATTATTGTTTCAAATTTTATTTTTGATTTTTCCCTTTTTGGTAATTTATTTACAGTGGAATTAAACAGTTTGGTTTTGTCCAATATGTCCCCTAGAATTGTATATTTCTTCAGAATATACAGAACTGTGCTTTATTTTTAATAAAGTCTTGAAGAATCCATCTGTAATGTAGGAGACCCAAGTTTGATCCCTGGGTTGGGAAGATCCTCTGGAGAAGGGAATGGCAATCCACTCCAGTGTTTTTGCCTGGGAAATCCCATGGACAGAGGAGCCTGGCAGACTACAGTCCATGTGGTCAGAGAGGCAGACGTGACTGAGCAACTAAGCATGCATGCACAGAATCGTAACTCTCACTGATGACTCTCTCCTGTATTATGTAACCTGCTGTTTATTCCATTCAATATTTTAAAAATACAAATTATGCTTTTCATCTTTGGACATTTGTATATTCCATTTCTTCTCTCATTATTTTTATGTCTCACTTTATATCCTTGAGCATAGTTGTAAAAGGTGTGAAAGTCTGTGTATTAACTCCATCAACTGGCATTTCTGTAGCTTTTTCTACATACTGATCTTTCTCATTGTTAATATGTTAGTTTTTTTCTGTTTTGCATTTACCTATTAATTTTGGATTGAACGCTGGATATTTTTGAGTGAGTTTTTGTTTCTTTAAGACTATTGCAGTTTTTGGTTTTTTTTTTTTTGGAAAGCAGTTAAATTATTTGGAGATCAGATTGATGTTCTTCAAAGCATATTGCTAAGCATTGTCTGGACGACAATAAGGTAGCATTTATTCTATGTCTGACTTAGCTCTACCCTGAAGACATTATCCTTCTAGAGTGTCTCCTGAATGTCCTGGCTATTTAACAAGGTTTCTTGACTTTGAAATGTCCAGAATTCAAACATTCTCAGGCCTCTGTTAGCTTTGAGGATTGCTCTTCTAATAATTCCCTGCCATGGTTTCACTCTACATATTTGGCTTATTATTTAGCAACAGACTATAGGAAAATTCTCAGGGAAGGCAATGGCACCCCACTCCAGTACTCTTGCCTGGAAAATCCCATGGACGGAGGAGCCTGGTGGGCTGCGGTCCATGGGGTCTCTAAGAGACATGATTGAGCAACTTCCATTTCACTTTTCACTTTCATACATTGGAGAAGGAAATGGCAACCCACTCCAGTGTTCTTGCCTGGAGAATCCCAGGGATGGGGGAGCCTGGTGGGCTGCCGTCTATGGGGTTGCACAGAGTCGGACACAACTGAAGCGACTTAGCAGCAGCAGCAGCATAGGGAAATTCTATGCAGATTTATGAAACGTTTAGCACTGCTGTCTCCTCTCTGGCACTCTGCCCCACAGTCCCAGCTGCCTCTAACTTCCGCATTGCCAAACTTTGGCTTCTCAGTTAAGCAGGATTACTATGTTCTATAGGGGCCTTCTTTCCTAAAACATCACCTGAAAAGTTCCACCAGGCAGGAAACCTTTGATTGCAGGACTTATTCCATTTATCTTCTTTATGGATTCACTTTCAACAATTCAGTGTCTGAAAATAGTACTTGCATTTTTCTTTCACTTTCTAGCTGTTTATGGTAAGAGACAAGTGTGGTCCTAGTTAAGTACAGCTGCTATCCGTTTTTGAGCAATTTGTTTATATATTTAGAGATTTTTTAGATTTCATTTGTCCACCCTGTTACCTAAGGTTTGTTCCTAAAATGTCTCTATATATGCCATTTCTTGTCTATACAGATCAGGCATCCACCTCATGTCTAAAAGACGCTTATAGACAATTTTTTGCTTCTATAAAAGCTTTCTTCTCTGTGAGAATTTAGTTTATCAGGGTTTCTTTGTATTCATCACTTTTCACTATCCCCATAGAACAGTATAATTTTTATTTTGACTTATATTTCTTCTTGTTACCAGGCAATTAAAATCTTTCACATCCATCTGTATCTAACCAGGAATGAAAGTTATGTGCTTTTGACAATATATTTTAGTAAATCTTACTAATATAACTTCCTTGACACACTCCATAAATTAATTGGCCTCTTAAAAAGCAGTGAAGTAAGCATTCAGATTTCTTGAAACATAAATCATCCTAAAGTCTTTCATCAATATAATTCTTTATGTCACAGGATCTAAAGCTTCTTTTTTTGCTCACCTTTGCTGAGCTGCAGCTTTTGGTAAAGAGATACTTTACAAGTTGAGTTGTTCTTGGAATTCCACATAGGGATAAGGGCATTAATTCCTCTTTCTAACATACCATCCCTTTCTGGGACTGCAACCCAGAGAAAGTGAGTTAGGATGCATGTATTACATGAAACCTCTACTTTTCTCTAAGCAGGATTTTCCAATCTCTTCTCCTGTGGTATAGCATTCATCTCTGTCCTTTCTAAATGCAGCCTCAAGTTATACTTGGATTCACTCAAACTGTCTTACTCTAGGAAAAAATTTGTAAAGCTTTTACAAATACTGACCTGACATGAGATTACCTGTGAAAAACCTTGTTTTAAAAGCAAACATAAACCAGAGATCAGGATCACAGATTACAGAACTAAAGTTTTAATGAAATCACACACAAAAAAATAAAGAATGTAGACTGTTTATATACTATCTAATGCTTCTTTACTTTTTTATTCTGAAATGTTGATCTTTTCTAGTCAATCCTTAGTGTTCATTCATATAATACCACTTGAAGCAAAAAAGATAATTAAAATACTTGCCCTGTTTGTATTACCCAGGATAAAAATTATGGTTCAGTTCAGTTCAGTTCAGTCGCTCAGTCGTGTCCAACTCTTTGCGACCCCATGAACTGCACCACACCAGGCCTCCCTGTCCATCACCAACTCCTGGAGTTTACCCAAACCCATGTCCATTGAGTCAGTGATGCCATCCAACCATCTCATCCTCTGTCATCTCCTTCTCCTCCTGCCTTCAATCTTTTCCAGCATCAGGGTCTTTTCTGCTCTTCGCATCAGGTGGCCAAAGTATTGGAGTTTCAGCTTCAACATCAGTCCTTCCAATGAACAACCAGGACTGATCTCCTTTACGATGGACTGGTTGGATCTCCTTGCAGTCCAAGGCACTCTCAAGAGCCTTCTCCAACACCACAGTAAAAAAGCATCAATTCTTTGGTGCTCAGCTTTCTTCACAGTCCACTTCTCACATCCATACATGACCACTGGAAAAACCATAGCCTTGACCAGGCGGACCTTTGTTGGCAAAGTAATGTCTCTGCTTTTTAATATGCTATCTAGGTTGGTCATAACTTTCCTTCCAAGGAGTAAGTGTCTTTTAATTTCACGGCTGCAGTCACCATCTGCAGTGATTTTGGAGCCCCAAAAATAAAGTCAGTCACTGTTTCCTCATCTATTTGCCATGAGGTGATGGGACGAGATGCCATGATCTTAGTTTTCTGAATGTTGAGCTTTAAGTCAACCTTTTCACTCTCCTCTTTCACTTTCATCAAGAGGCTCTTTAGTTCTTCTTCACTTTCTGCCATAAGGGTGGTGTCATCTGCATATCTGAGGTTATTGATATTTTTCCGGCAATCTTGATTCCAGCTTGTGCTTCTTCCAGCCCAGCCTTTTGCATGATGTACTCTGCATAAAAGTTAAATAAGCAGGGTGACAATATACAGCCTTGACGTACTCCTTTTCCTAATGAAACCAGTATGTTGTCCCATGTCCACTTCTAACTGTTGCTTCTTGACCTGCATACAGGTTTCTCAAGAGGCAGGTCAGGTGGACTGGTATTCCCATCTCTTGAAGAATTTTCCACAATTTATTGTGATCCACACAGTCAAAGGCTTTGGCATAGTCAATAAGGCAGAAATAGATGTTTTTCTGGAACTCTCTTGCTTTTTTGATGATGTTGGCAATTTGATCTCTGATTCCTCTGCCCTTTCTAAAATCAGCTTGAACATCTGGAAGTTCACGGTTCACATATTGCTGAAGCCTGGCTTGGAGAATTTTGAGCATTACTTTACTATCGTGTGAGATGAGTGCAACTGTGCAGTAGTTTGAGCATTCTTTGGCATTGCCTTTCTTTGGGATTGGAATGAAAACTGACCTTTTCCAGTCCTGTGGCCACTGCTGAGTTTTCCAAATTTGCTGACATATTGAGTGCAGCACTTTCACAGCATTATTTTTTTAGGATAATGTTTAGCACCACTAATATTTGGAAATTTGCTTCATTGAATAAATTGGAGGGTAGGCAGAAGTAAAAGGAAAAAACTGATTTGGAGAAGTCAACCTCTTAGGAAATCCTTATTTTTTCTTAAGTCAAATTAAGGATTGACAAGTTATATGTAAGAAAATATAGTTGTGAAAGAATACTGATAACAGGTGAAGATGTATGCACAATATAGTCACAGTATTTTTGCTAATTATTAAGTAATCCATTAAACAAATTGTTTCAAAGGCCAATACTCACAGTCCAATACTGTAGCCGCTAAGTGTATGTGACTATTTACATTTAAATTAATCAAAATGGAATACAATTGAAATTTAGCTCCTCAGTCTCACTAGTGACATTTGAAGGACTCAGTAGTCACATATGTCTAGTGGCTGTCCTACTGAACTGTGTAAATATAGAACATTTCCATCACTGCAGAAAATCCTATTGGGCAGTACTAGATTAAAAGAGTCCATTGTGTCCTGACTCTTGGTTATAGAAATATACACTCTCTTCCTTCATGGGGTAAATATATTGCTATATTCAGACAATAAGCATGTAAACTAATATGAGCTCATGTTAAGAATAAAATAAAGGATATTAGGAATCAAAGAGAAATTTCTGGGTTGGGGGTAGAGGGGGTTATTTTATCTAGAATGTTTAGGGAAGACTTTTTTGAAGACCTGGCCTAGAAGTCTAGCATGCGAAGCCTTAAGATAAGCGCATTTGAATTAGAAGAGAAAATACAAATATCCTGAGTTTTGTTAAGTTATCCTGAGACAGAAAATGAAAATAGTGTGACTGGAACATAGCAGTCATTTGAGGAGAGGGTTATGAGGCGAGGTCAGAGCAGGAAGTCGTTAGTTTGTATGAAATCAATGTGGCAGAAAAGGTTGGTCCACTCAGCACCTGTCCCACTTCTCTTTTTACTTTATGCGAAAGAAAGCTAGTGAAAATCTCTTCCAGATTTTCCAGTGCGTGGGGAGTGTCCAGGCACAATACTGGAGTGGGCTGCCATGCCCTCCTCCGGGTGGTAGAGGAGGATACTAGAGTGGCCACACATGTCTGAAAGGTCAGTTGCTTTTCACCCAAGTTTGGATTCCTTTGGATACACATGTCCATCCACAGAGCGACACACCATGGAAGTCAATGCTATGACCACGGTCACTTTTTCTTTTCTTTTCCCCCAAACTGCTTTTCTAAAGGGCCTAAGCAATTAAAATATAGAGAGAGCATCTTTTTCTGTCCCCGCACATTCCTGACAGTTAGGAGTCAGCCGGACCTCAGCGTCCTTTAGAGGGCAGCATTGCTTAATTCCAGAAGACATGCCCTTCTCATGGTCTTGGGTCTCTGAAAAACATTGGTGTAATAACTGTTAAGATGAAATTCTCCCAGAAGTTTCCTTGGAAATAGAAATAATTCAACACAGCTTTTGAAAGATGGGCTTGGAAAGTTTTCTGTGAAAGGATAATATTCTTTAAATACGCACAAGGATAAATTAAACCCATGAGGCTGGAGTATTTTGCCAGTTTGGCTAATGCCAATGAGGCATGCTCAGTCACTCTACTCGTGTCTGACTCTTTGTGGCCCCATGGACTGTAGCCCGCAGGCACCTCCGTCCATGAGATTCTCCAGGCAAGAATGCTGGAGTGGGTTGCCATTACCTCCTCCAGGGGATCTTCCCAACCCAGGGATCGAACCTGGGTCTCCTCCATTTCAGGCAGGCTCTGGAGGGGGTGGGGGTGGATGTGTTAATTTCTTTGTGTAGCCATTCAAAGGTGGGCCTGGTCAGGATAGTTCCTGACAAACAAACAAAAGTATTTCAGCTTAAGCTCAGGGACAGGAGGCAAGGATCCTGGAGCTGGGTCATGTATGCTTTAAGCTCTAGGCAACATCCCTTTAGCAATTGTAGCAAAAGCAATAAAATACAAAGGTTGAAGTCAAAGAAACATCCACTATGGAGTCATTGTGTTCTTCCCTCTAACAGTAAATGGGACTGTTTCCTTCATTTTTCTTTTTGAGAGTTTGTGGTTAGTATACAGAAATGGAACAGATTTCTGTATATTAATTTTGTATACTGTAACTTTACAGAATTCATTGTTGAGCTCTAGAAGTTTTCTGGAGGCGTCTTTAAGATTTTCTGTGCATCGTATTAATATCATGTCATCTGCAGACACTGGCAGTTTTAATTCCTCTTTTCCAGTTTCGCTTCTTTTCTACCAGATGTAATCTTCATCAACCAGTTTGTAATTTTCCAGTGAATATCAGTGAGGTAATCTGCCTCATGAACACTTTCTGTCCCCCCAACCCCACCCCGAGAAAGAAGAGCCAATCTGCATTAAAAAAGATGTTCTGGCCTAAGGATAACTGTTTCTTTTCTTTTGCTAAGAGCTCACTTGCCCCCACCCTTCTTTCTATAAAAACTTTCCCTCAGAGCACCCTTCTAGTTGGTAAACAGGCTGCTGCCTGCTTGCTGAATCACCTATTTTTAAAGCCAACTGAATCTTCAGATTGACTCAGGCTGAATTTTGTTTTCCAAACACATCTATTATGTGGTGCTATGAGAGGTAATAAAATCATATTCCAATTTTAGGCCCCGTCATAGGAAATAATACTTTTTTTAAATTTTGTGCATATAAACCCCTTTAACTATTTTCTCAATTAAAGTTAACCTAAGTTTAAGGATTAAATCTTACTCAGTCGTGTCTGACTCTTTGTGACCCCATGGTCTGTAGCCCACCAGGCTCCTCTGTCCATGGGATTCTCCAGGCAAGAATACTGGAGTGGGTTGCCATTTCCTTCTCCAGGGGATCTTCCCAACCCAGGAAATGAATCCAGGTTTCCTGCATTGCAGGAAACTCTTTACCATCTGAGCCATCAGGGAAGCCCATAACCTAAGTTTGATTGCTTAGAAATTTAACTATTGCATAAAATTTGGATTTATCTCAAGGCAATGAGGCAGTTGCTTCGATAGTTATTTGGGTGAAGCACATAGTGAGTTCAGAAGAACAGATCTCTCTACAGCCCAAATATTAGGATAAAATTCACAAGGTAATTATTCAAGTTGCAAATTTGCCTAAAAATCATTGAAAAATACTACCAATTGACATGTAGCTAAAATAGTTTTATATCATTTTCCCCTTTTTATGGCAAAAAAAAAAAAAAGCTGTCTAAAATAGTCTACTATGGGAGAGCTGCCAGCATTGGACCCAGTTTCTGCCACTTAAATAAAGTGAGCTTAAAAATAACTCATGGACAGCAAAAGAGACACAGATGTATAGAACAGACTTTTGGACTCTGTGGGAGAAGGCGAGGGTGGGATGATCTGAGAGAACAGCATTGAAACATGTATATTATCAAGTGTGAAACAGATCGTCAGTCCAGGTTGGATGCATGAGACAAGTGCTTGGGGCTGGTGCACTGGGATGACCCAGAGGGATGGGATGGGGGGGGAGGTGGGAGGGGGGATCGGGATGGGGAACACATGTAAATCCATGGCTGATTCATGTCAGTGTATGGCAAAAACCACTACAATATTGTAAAGTAATTAGCCTCCAACTAATAAAAATAATTGGGGGGGTGGGGAGGAAGATATCTATCATTAAAAAGAAGATAATGAATGTTGGTGAGATGTGGAGAAAAGGAAACCTTTGTATACTGTTGGTGAGAAGTAAATTGATAAAGCTATTATGTAAAATGGTATAGAGGCTTCTCAAAAAATTAAAAATAAAACTATCATATGATCCAGTAAAAAAAATAATAATAATAATAACTCATGTTTAAGAAAAAGCTTCCTCCCCATATTGCCTTCACAAACTTTTAGAAGTTCCAGTATTTTTGAAGATTAAACACTAGTTTTATTGTAACAAGATCCTTTCTGTTTTAATTCCTTTTTATTCATAAATATTTTCAGCCTTACCCCTTATGTTCACCTAAATGTACCACATATGTTCTATATTAAAATTCTGTGTATGGGAAACATACAGATATAATTCATAAGTGAAGGATAAATCATTTTAATATGACTGGAAACAGAAGCCAGATTTCATAGACTCATTCCCATATCCATTGTCTTAACATATTTACTAAACAAATCTTACATGCATTTCTTTTCAAAGTGTTATGTACTGCTCTCAGTTCTCCTATGGCTAATATGCAGATCTAATAGTTTTAATAATTAAGTATATAAGAAGATAACAATGTGACATAAAACTTTAAACAAGAAAATGATTCCTTTTCATTTTACTTTTACCTGCAAGAAGTATTGAGGAGTTTGGGGTGGGAGTAGAGAAATCACTTCCACTTTAGGACATTTTGAAAAATTTTGAAAGAAAAGCTGAATTTGAGATACACCCTATAAAAGAGAGAAGATTTCTTTAGGCAGAAATGGAAGAAGAGTGTGTTGGTTGGAGTGAATAGAAGAAACTAAAGTGGGAATGACACGTAATGATAGCAGTCATTTAGTTAGAGCTTACTATCTGTCAAGTAATTTATCTACTCATCTCCTGTAATTCTCACAATGACCTTCAATCCTCATTCAGTAAATGAGGAAAGTCAAGATCAGAGATATTGAGCAATTTACTGAAGGTCACACAGGTCCTAGGTAACGTGCTGAATATGTTCTTCAGAGCTCTGACTCTTGATCTCAATACAAGAGTCACTCAGATTTGTTATTCCTGGATCACAATTCATGCTAAAGAGAACTCAATTTTAAGACTCAAAAAACTATTTTAGGGAAGCTCATAAATGAATAACCACATCTGCCAGTAGCTAAGCAATGTCTTATTTCAATGATGCATGATATTTACAGTGAAACTGACCTTTCTTGTATGTAAGAGAGTCAATGCAGGATTCCATTTACTACGGCAGGATACGAAGTTGACTCATGAGATTTGAACTTCCTGGTACTTGGACGTTAAGACTTAAAAAAGGAATCCTGAAATTTACAATAAGCATGTTGCAACTGGTGACCAAATGGGAGCCCTGGGAGAAGTACAGGTGGAACACAAGCGTTTAGATAACTGTTTATCACACTGGACTGTCTCCCTGTCTTAGTTCGAGGTCCTGGCACTAGATTTCACAGGGGAAAAAAGTGAATTGCCATGACATCAGATAAAGTAGCATATTGTGAAAATTATTCATGGAATAGCCCATGAAATGAGATCTTCCCCAACACTTAAACTAGAGTAGTACTAGAAGTATAAAGAGTTCTCATAAAATATATACAGTACAGTCTAACTAATGTAACTTTGATTACATCTTCATTAATTTTGAATTAATTTGGAAGGTGAAATGTAAGTTTTATGTGTGCAAAACTCAGGATTTAACACGGTAGTGATTGTAGTAGCCTAAAAAACTAGAGACCTTCAATTTAGAAAATAGTAGTTGTGGTTGAGGATTAGAGAAGCAAAGGGAGCCCGTTGCTTTGGACTCACATTTTCAACACAGGAACCTCAGATGCATCGCATGTACACATGCACACTTTCAAGTCACCTTTTATTCTGCTAGGTAGATGCATGCTGAAATTAATTACTATTGTCAGCACCACTGAACATCCTCAAATGTTACTTTCTCATCACATACACAAGAACTACAATTTTTAGCATGATCTTTTTGTCTCTTTTTGTAGATACGATGACGCTTTATCTGTAGTGATGGCATTCATTGCCATATTAGGAAAAAATATTTCCCTTTTGGAGATAAATGGTGAGTTGACTTTTTTGAATCTCACTGGATTTATACAGAACTAGCTAGGAAAAGAAAAGATAGTTAAAAATTAAAAGTAGAATATAAGAAGTAAAGAAAAGCGGTCCTTGAGTTGACAGTTTGCTATGAAAGTTCATATTCTGAGTTCTTTTAACTAAAAATCTTTCAGTAAAGCTCACTGTATATTAAAATGGCTATATAATAACAAAAACTGAAGATGTGATAGCTAAGAGCTAATTTTTAAATTAATGTTGGAAAATATTCTTGCATCCTACAAAATATCATCATTAAATATAATTTAACTACTTCCTTAAAATGAAAACCGAACGTAGTTATAATGGCTTATAGAACAGGAAGATATTTCTCTTGGATATGCATATATTTTCAGGCTTTCCTGGTGACTCAGACAGTAAACGATCTGCCTGCAACGCAGGAGACCTGGGTTTGATCCCTGGGTGGGGAAGATCCCCCAGAGGAGGACTTGGCAACCCACTCCAGTACTTTTGCCTGGAGAATCCCATGGACAGGGGAGCCTGGCGGGCTGCAGTCCTGGGGTTGCAAAGAGTCAGACACGACTGAGTGACTAACAATTTTACTTTGTTTCATGCATGTATTTTAAATTGAATGAATCAAAAAGTATATGTGTACCTGAAATCCTACATTATAATGCAGTTACTCCTTTAAAAATAATGACTTTCTGGCATAATTCAGTTACTTGACATGTAAGCAGCACAGATTTTTAAAACAAACCAGATGCATTAGAGTGATCAAAAAAGACAGGCATGGTTTGTGTTTTACGGGGGATATTTAATCTCTTGCTTTACAACCAAATTCAGGGCATTACAGCTTTTAGTGAGCATCAGATTTCATGTGTGTGCCAATCTAGAATTTGATGTTACCTTTTTTATAAGCTATGATATTAATCTGTTACTTTTTTCATGGATGCCAGTAGAAGACTTGAGACTCCAAGGTCAGAGATAAAGGGCTTGGTTACAATGTAGCAAACAGCAGGTCAACATCAACAAGTGCTTCATTTTCGTGCCCCCATGTTCTTCTACAGAGTCCTGAAGGATGTGCGCATAGGACCTCTTGCACAGAATTGCTAGAAGCCAGGTGGCTGAATGTTTCAGCCTCCTAGCTTCCCTTTTGACCAAGATGCCATCCAGAGGATGTACCCATCAGGCCTACCTGAGGTTACTAGTAGGAGAAAGGCACACATCATCCCCAGGGATGCTCAGGGAAACATCTTGAATTTTCAAAATAGTCTTATATGTTTCCCTCCCCATTCCTCTGATCATTACTCAGGAGGAAGCTAAGAGATCAACCCATTTTGAGATGGCCATATTCAGTGATCAGAGTGTCTTGCCAGGAAGACATAAGGTTGATAAAGTCAGAAATAATTTTCAGATGATTTTTTAAAAATGCCTTCTACCTCTCAGTGATGCCAGCATCCTGAAGATGATAAGGACTGTGAGTGTACATTAAATAACATGATTAGCAGTCTATTTTTTTTTTTTTTTTGGTGGCCTTTAGGACAAAAAAGTAAATTATTGTCAGACTGTAGATGGTTTGGAAAGTAGAACCTGGCACAATTTAGATTTAACAGTCACAGATCAATGGCCAAGTTTGCTTGAAGGACGGGAACGGCAGCATCATGACCCATAAGTGGTGACATCATGAAGTACCACAGATAGTTTTAAGATAGAAATGAAAGATTCCGTGTAGTCAGTTTGCCAAAAGGTAGATGCAATATTCCTGCAATGTGTCATTCCACTTGCGAGTCAAACGGGTCAACTTTTGGCAAGAGTCACAAGTTTTATATCAAGTAATAACTTCTACATCGGAAACATATAATTCTTTAGGTCCAGTCAATGAAAGTGGAGGTATTGCCATGTCCAGGACAATGATAAACTTAGGTAGTATGGTTGTCATCTGAGCAGGCTTGATCAACAGCGTGATTCCAATTGGTCTCATTAGTGAGCAGGCCCTTACCACTGGCATCTACATGAGTAACTCTGAGTGCTAGCTGAGATTTATTTCCATAGTTCATGATCCAGAAAAGGGATGCATTTAATCCACCAATCTGAGGTTTTCCAAGTGGTAAATCAGATGCCTGGGATATTGGCAGCAACCCAAGTGTTAGGAAAAATGTGAAAAGATTTATCAAGGGTAGCATTGGTGAGGGTTACCAAGACTGCCTTGAGTTCTGTGTACTGAGTGACCACATCCACCTTTGTTTACACAGAGCTGGCACTAAGACTGAACATCAGTAATGGCCCAATGAAAACCATTAGTTTTAATTGAATTGCGCTATCAGTAAATCAGGCCTGGAAATTTAGAACAACTGTAAGTCAAAGACCCCATTGGACCAGCAGCATTACTTCGTGAAAGCATTAGAATTGGCGATCATACTTCCTCCAAAGCTGTGACTGCCTGTTTCTAATGTAAAGACAAAATGCTGCCCCAACCAGTAAGGCTCTGCTCTTGAATGTATCATCTCCATTCAGCTAGTGAGGCTTGCCTGGGTTCCTTCCCTTTCAATGATCCTGAATATTATTTTATACGTTTATTGGCTATTTCTACTTATTTTCTATGGATTGCCTGTATTATTTGCCCACTTTTCAGTTGTTCACATCTGTATTGCCTTGTTGAAGCTTTTTTATATTGTTTTCCAATCTTTCATTGCTTGTCATTTATGTCATCTTTCACTATACAAAATTTGTAATATCTTCTATATTCGAGTCTATCATGGTATATCTATAGGCCTTCTGGGTTTGGTGCATTACTCTGAAAACATTCTTCTACCTCAATATTATTAAAATATTTCTGTATGTTTTATTCCAAATTATTTGTTGTTGTTCAGTTGCTCAGTTGTGTCCAACTCTTTGCAACCTCATGAACGACTTCACACTAGGCTTCTCTGTCCTTCACTATCTCCTAGAGTCTGATCAAACACATGTGCACTGAGTCAGTGATGCCATATGCCATCGTCTCATCCTCTGTTGCCCCCTTCTCCTCCTGCCCTCAATCTTTCTCATGCTGTAGGCAGATTTTTTGCTGTCTAAGCCACCAGAGAAGCCCTTCTAAATATTACAATATTTGAATTTTCAGTCCATCTAGATTTCATTTTTATATATGATTAGTTTTCAAACTTTATTTTCTTCCAAATAGTCAATATCCTAACAGCATTCATATTTTTATTATTCTTCCATTCCCCACTGACTTAAAACACCTCCTTATTTTCATGCAAAAATTCCAAATATGCTGGGACATATATTCCAGATATATTTTGGACTGTTCATTCAAGCTTAAAATATTAACATAAGATTGTTGATGGGACAGGAAAATAATTATGTGATATTATTTTGAAATGAAAAGTAATTTTTAAGACTATTACCTTATAGCTCATAATGTCATTGCATTTCTCAAATCATGCTTAAATGTGCATTTTAAATTTTTCTTTAGAATGTTACAAGGAGTATTATTAATAGAGCTTACATTATGTTTAGGAAAAGACAATAAAATCTAGTTTTTATAAGCAACTATTTAATAGCAAAAATAGAGTTGATTTTAAAACATCCCAATAACTCAAATCAGTAAGAAAAACCACTGCTTCATTCTGTGTTCAAATGTACTCCAATGTCAGAAAACCAAAGATGTGAGTAAGGCTAAAGATTATTAAGGATATGTATTTTCTTACTGTAACTTTTCTTTATTTTTGTGTCAAAATCAAAAGCTACTGAAGTCCGTATAATTGGCTTTTCTGTCTTAAGTGAAGGAAATATCCAATACTCATTACATTTAATTATGGATTACAAAGATTTCATCATGACCAAGGAGGTAACTTCTCTAACTCCTGATTCTTATATAAAATCCCTGAAATAACTCCTATATTAATTAGATTGTATTGCAAACTTCATTCTTGCTATTTGGTTCTTGGGTTCAGCATTTAATCCTGTATATAGAATATAGTCATTGATAGTTTAACAATGGTTATCCTAAGCATTCTAAGAAGATGGTGACTTGATCACTTTTAAGATAGTAGATGCCCAGCACTCTTTGCCTAATTACATCATTTAATGTTCACTATAATCCAGTAAATTAGATTTTATTATGTTCCCTTGTGCACACCAGAACCCAGAGGCTGCAGAGACTGAGAGAGAACCGTGTCTGAGTGTCTCCTGAGGAGGTCCGGGTCAGCAGTGGCCCGCTGCAGGGGCTCTGGGTGCAGCAGGCCGGGGTGTGGCATAAGCATCTGGAGGAAATTGCCACTAACCCCACCATGGAGCTGCCAGAGCTTACACGGGGCTGGGGAACAGACACCTGGAGGCTCACACAGAACCTAGTGCACCAGGACCCATGAGGAAGGAGCAGGGACCCCACAGGAGACTGGCCCAGAATTGCCGTGGGTGTCCGGGAGTCTCTGGCAGAGGTGTGGTCGGCGGCGGCCTGCGGCAGGGTCGGGGGCGCTCAGTGTAGCAGTGCCTGCCTGGGACCTTTTCAAGGAGGTGACATTATCTTCATCACCTCCACCGTAGTTTGGCCTCAGGTAAATAACAGGAAGGGAACACAGCCCCACCCATCAGCAGAAAATTGGATTCAAGATTTACTGAGCATGGGTCTGCCAATCAGAGCAAGACCCAGTTTCCCCTTCAGTCAGTCTCTCCCATCAGGAAGCTTCCATAAGCCTCTTATCCTTCTCCATCAGAGGGTAGACAGAATGAAAACCACAGTCACAGAAAACTAACCAATCTGATCACAAGGACCACAGCCTTGTCTAAGTCAAGGAAACTGTGAGCCATGCCGTGTAGGGCCACCCACTGGACAGGTCATGGAGGAGAGGTCTGACCAAACGTGGTTCACTGGAGAAGGCAATGGCAAACCACTTCAGTACTCTTGCCTTGCAAACCCCATGAACAGTATTAAAGGCAAAAAGATAGAACACTGAAAGAGGAACTCCCCAGGTCGGTAGGTGCCCAATATGCTACTGGAAATCAACGAAGAAATAACTCCAGAAAGAATGAAGAGACAGAGTCAAAGCAAAAACAACACCCAGTTGGGGATGTGACTGGTGATGGAAGTAAAGTCCGATGCTGTAAAGAGCAATATTGCATAGGAACCTGGAATGTTAGGTCCATGAATCAAGGCAAATTGGAAGTGGCAAACAGGAGATGACAAGAGTGAATGTCGACATTTTAGGAATGAGCGAACTAAAATGGACTGGAATGGATGAATTTAACTCAGGTGACCATTATATCTACTGCTGTGGGCAAAAATCCCTTAGAAGAAATGCAGTAGCCATGATAGTCAACAGAAGAGTCCAAAATGCAGTACCTGGATGCAATCTCAAAAACGACAGAATGATCTCTGTTCATTTCCAAGGCAAACCATTCAATATCACTGTAATCCAAGTCTGTGCCCCAATCAGTAATGCTGAAAAAGCTGAGGTTGAATGGTTCTATGAAGACCAACAAGACCTTCTAGAACTAACACCCAAAAAAAGATGTCCTTTTCATTATAGGGGACTAGAATGCAAAAGTATGAAGTCAAAAAATATTTGGAGTAACAGGCAAACTTGGCCTTGGAGTACAGAATGAAGCAGGGCAAAGGCTAATAGAGTTTTGCCAAGAGAATGCACTGGTCATAGCAAAGACCCTTTTCCAACAACACAAGAGAGAACTCTATACATGTAAATCACCTGATGGCCAACACCGAAATCAGATTGATAATATTCTTTACAGCCAAAGATGGAGAAGCTCTAAACAGTCAGCAAAATCAAGACCAGGCAATTCCTGTGGCTCAGGTCATGAATTCCTTATTGCCAAATTCAGACTTAAACTGAAGAAAGTGGGAAAAGCCACTAGACCATTCAGGTATGACCTAAATCAAATCCTTTACGATTATACAGTGGAAACGACAAGTGATTCAAGGGGTTAGACCTGATAGCGTGCCTGAAGAACTATGGACAGAGGTTTCTGACACTGTACAGGAGGCAGGGATCAAGACCATCCCTAAGAAACAGACATGCAAAAAGGCAAAATGGCTGTCTGAGGAGGCCTTACAAATAGCTGTGAAAAGAAGAAAGTGAAAGACAAAGGAGAAAAGGAAAGATACACCCATTTGAATGCACAGTTCCAAAGAATAGCAAGGATAGATAAGAAAGCATTCCTCAGTAATCAGTGCAAAGAAATAGAGGAAAACAATAGGAAAGACTAGAGATCTCTTCAAGAAAATTAGAGATACCAAGGGAATATTTCATGCAAAGATGGGCTCAATAAAGGGCAGAAATTGTATGAACCTAACAAAATAAGAAGATATTAAGAAGAGGTGGCAAGAATACACAGAATAACTATGCAAAAAGTTCGTCATGACCCATATAATCATGGTGTAATCACTCACCTAGAACCAGACCACCTAGACTACGAAGTCAAGTGGGCCTTAGGAAGCATCACTATGAACAAAGCTAGTGGAGGTGATGGAATTCCAGTTGAGTTATATCAAATCCTAAAAGCTGATGCTGTGAAAGTGCTGCACTCAATCTGCCAGCAAACTTGGAAAACTCAGCAGTGGCCACAGAACTGGAAAAGTTCAGTTTTCATTCCAATCTCAATGAAAGGCAGTGCCAAAGAAGGCTCAAACTACTGCACAATTGCACTCATTTCATAGGCTAGCAAAGTAATGCTCAAGATTCTCCAAGCCAGGCTTCAACAGTAAGTAAACCATGAACTTCCAGATGTTCAAGCTGGAATTAGAAAAGGCAGAGGAACCGGAGATCAAATTGCCAACATCCATTGGATCATCCAAAAAGCGAGAGAGTTCCAGAAAAATATTTACTTCTGCTTTATTGACTACACTGAAGCCTTTGACTGTGTGAATACAACAAATGTGGAAAATTCTTCAAGAGATGGAAATACCAGACCACCTGACCTGCCTCCTGAGAAATCTGTATGCAGATCAAGATGCAACAGCTAGAACTGGACATGGAACAACAGATTGGTTCCAAATCAGGAAAGGTGTACATCAAGACTGCATATTGTCACCCTCCTTATTTAACTTATTTGCAGAGTACATCATGAGAAATGCTGGACTGGATGAAGCACAAGCTGGAATCAAAATTGCCGGAAGAAATATCAATAACCTCAGATATGCAGATGATACCACCCTTACGGCAGAAAGTGAAGACGAACTAAAGAGGCTCTTGATGAAAGTGAAAGAGGAGAGTGAAAAAGTTGGCTTAAAGCTCAACATTCAGAAAACTAAGATCAAGGCATCCGGTCCCATTACTTCATGGCAAATAGATGGGGAAACAGTGGCTGACTTTATTTTGGGGGACTCCAAAATCACTGCAGATGATGACTGCAGCCATGAAATATAAAGACGTTTGCTCCTTGGAAAAAAAGTTATGACCAATCTAGATAGCATATTAAAAAGCAGAGACATTACTCCGCCAACAAAGATCTGTCTAGTCAAAGCTGTGGTTTTTCCAGTGGTCATGTATGTATGTGAGAGTTGGACTATAAAGAAAACTGAGTGCCAAAGAATTGATGCTTTTGAGCTGTGGTGTTGGAGGAGACTCTTGAGAGTCCCTTCGACAGCAAGAAGATCCAACCAGTCCATCCTAAAAGAAATCAGTCCTGAATATTCTTTGGTAGGACTGATGCTGAAGCTGAAACTCCAATACTTTGGCCGCCTGATGAGAAGAACTGACTCATTTGAGATGACCTTGATGCTGGGAAAGACTGAAGGTAGGAGGAGAAGGGTATGACAGAGGATGAGATGGTTGGGTGGTATCACTGATTCAATGAACATGAGTTTGAGTAAGCTCTGGGAGTTGGTGATGGACAAGGAAACCTGGCGTGCTGCAGTCCGTGGGGTCACAGAGAGTTGGACACAACTGAGGAACTTAACGGAACTGATGATGTTCACTTTATTGATGAGACAAATAGTTCTCAAAGAGATTAAGTGATCTGCCCAATGCCAAGAGCTAAAAGAGAATAAATTTGAAATTTAAAAACATACCTGTAGTTTTCTGAAGTCCATGATGTCACTGTTGTATCATCATTCAAATTAAGCTTCAAAGGACTAGCTTATAGGTGTACACGGATTGCCCTAAATGCTGTGGATTGAATGAATTGTAGAAGAAAGCTTATGAAGTCCAGAGACACACTCAAACTTCTGGGCACAGATCTACTAAGAAAAGTCAGATATTTGTCATTATTTTGTTTTCAAATTCAAAGCATGTGTTCAAAATACATGTTCAAGAATTTCTTAGCTCATTTCTCCCCCACCCCCTTTTCTAGGAAACTTAACGTTGTTTACTGGAATACAGCTTGACTCCTTTGTTTGTGTTTGTTTCCATTTAAGAAGATGGAAAAATCTCACAGGGACTGTAACATCCTTACCTGTTTCTACCCTTTGCTCTCTACTCACTTTCTGTAGGTAAGCGGTTTCTGTAATTCTGATTTATACTTTCACTTTCTTTTTGAAAAAGGAAAATAAGTTAAAGCAGATATATGTATGTTTTTTATTTCAAGTATTATCTGTTTAAAATATAAGTTGAGTCAACTACTGGCTTAAAAACCCTCCAGTGGCTATCCCTCACTCTTGTGATAAATCCAAACTCCTAGGAGCTTCTAGAACCCACATTATCTGCTCTTGATTAACTCTCTGACTTCCCTTTCTAGCATTCTACACGTTGTCTTTCCCCGATGTTTACTTGAATACATGCATAGTCATCCTTCCCTCCTCATCTCAGAGGCTGCTAAGTCCTGCCTGCAATGCTCTTTACCCTGCTAACCCTCTTATATTATTGCTTTATCTGCTCAAGTGTCACCTCAAAAGGACCCCTCTGGCAACTGCATCATCATTCGCTATACTCTTTTCCTTGCTATGGTTGTTTTCGTAGCATTTGACACTGTTACTGCTAAGTCGCTCAGTCGTGTCTGACTCTGTGCAACCCCATGGACTGCAGCCTACCAGGCTCCTCCATCCATGGGATTTTCCAGGCAAGAGCACTGGAGTGGGGTGCCATTTGACACTACCAGACATTATATGATGGGGGCTTCCCAGGTGGCGCTAGCAGTAAAGAACCTGCCTGTAAGAGACACGGGTTCGATCCCTGGGTTGGGAAGATCCCCTGGAGGAGCACACGGCAAGCCATTCCAGTATTCTTGCCTGGAGAATCCCATGGACAGAGGAGCCTGGAGAGCTACAGTCCATGGGGTCGCAAAAGGTTAAATAGACTGAAGCAACTTAGTACCCACACCCAACCTTGTACTATGTACGTGCATTTGCTAGTTGGTCATTGCCAGTACCACTTACTATAATTTAACCCCATGGGGCAAGAACAGGTCCTGCTCACCATTCTGACACCTGTGCTTGCAGCAGCACCTTCCAACAGTGGGTGATCAAGAAATATTTGCTTACTGGATTGATACATTAATGAATCGGTATTTCCTCCACATTTCTCGTTTTTCTTCATTGTTGATCTCATGCTGCCTCCCTTTTGTCTGTGAGTTGCTAAAACAAAAACTCTGCTAGAATTTCTATTTCACGGTTTCACTTGTCTTTAGTATTCCCATTGATTCTTGCTGCTTCTACTGCTTTTTAGAATTTTACAGCTGCGTTTTCCCTTTCTGCGCAATTTTTTTTACCTGATGTCATAATTTCCCTCTTCGAGCTTGCCTTCCTCCAGCAAAGTCTTGCATCTTGTTGAAAAGAAAGATTTTCTAACACCCTACCTTCTATATTGTAGAAACACCATTTCAAAGAAGGATGACTGTTTCTCATTCTTCAGATTGATTCTCTTGGACCACTGAAGAATTCCTCACCCACTGATTGTCCTCTTTGTACATCTGTGTGGAGGCAGATCTTTGTTCTTGCAGTATTGTGCATTAGGACGAGTTCTCCAAAGAGACTTTGTGTATTTCTGGTACAGTATCCCAGACCAGGTGCAGTTAAACAGAGAAGGTAATTTTTTGATTTACTGTGATTTAACTTTGCCAGTTTGGACATTAAGGGACATAGGGAACAGAATATGGAAGGAGAAGTTGTTCCCCTCTAGAGGCTTACTCACTACGGAGCAGCTTGTCTTTGCTGGAGGAGGTCGTGGTAATTTGCTGGGGTGGGGAGGATGGCAACTAGCTGTGATGCTTCCTCTCTAAGTTAAACGGTCAGCAAGACTTTAGTAAAGAATCTGCCTGCCAATGCAGGAGACTTAAGAGAGGCAGGTTCAGTCCCTGGGTTGGGAAGATGCCCTGGAGAAGAGCATACCAGCCCACTCCAGTATTCTTGCCTGGAGAGTCCCCATGGACAGAGGAGCCTGGTGGGTTCTAGTCCATAGGATCGCACAGACTTGGAAGCGACTGAAGTGACTTGGCCCAGCCAAGCCCACCAGCTCCATAAGTGCATCCTGCATGGAGTAAACATAGTTTTTTTAAATCTTTGCTATTATATTTGTAGCTTTCCCAAGGATATTGGGTAAAGTGAAATTGTTTCCCAAATATACAACAACCTACTCTGTGATCCACTTTCACCACATGTTTCTGAGCTTCTAGCCAAGGAGGCACCACCCGTGTCCATTTCAGATACTACGGGAGTTCCTTTCATGTTCTTTTCGCTTTTCTGGCTCACAAACTAAAATAGACTTCTCAATATTTTTATATACCTTTCCCAAGTTCAGGGAAAATCTGGAGGAGAGGTACCAATTAAAGATGATTTTCAAATCACCACTGTTACTGAAAGTTAGCTGCCTAATTGCTTTGATTTTAATGTTTATATATATATAAAATGAATGGTGTAATCAGACCTAGATACTCACCTCCCAGACAGTTTATATGTCAAATATAATTTACCTGATGATGGTATTTGTGTTCACATAATGTTATTGATACAAGACTGAGAATTTTAAATCTGTTACTAACCAGGGTTCATGGCCTCGTTAATCAATAGAAATTGATGAGACCAGACAAGACACTCACCCAAGGCTTTGCTGGGCCTCCTGGTGTAGCAGGAGGAAGCGAGAAAAAGTTACAGGCTCCCTTGCTTACAACTGCCCCCGGGGAGCAGTGAGCTGGCTCCTCATGTGGAGTGAGGGTAGGGGTCGGTCCAGGGGTCGGGCCAGAGGTGTGGTTCGCCCGCCCCTTCAGTGGTGGTGCGTGCAGGGGCATGCACAGTACCCTGCCTCTGCTCCCAGCACTTTTCTTTTGCTCCCAGCTCTTCAGAAGTGGCAGTTGGGTTTCTTACCTCTTTGTGCCTTGTTGTCCATAATTTGCTTCAACTTTGCCTGTATGCAGTTATCTTTAGTTCCTTATAGTTTCTTTGCATTTTATTGCTTGAGAAGACATTTGTCCAGGTGCAAGTGCTGGGTCCCAGGTCCCAGGCTGTCTCAGATCCACTTTCCTAGACCTTGTTTGTGTTTAGAATAACATGTTACCTGGATCTGGATTTGTTTTTCACTTGGCTCAGATGGCAAAGAATTTGCCCGCAAAGCAGGAGACCCAGGTCTGGTCCCTGTGTCAGGAAGATCCCCAGGAGAAGGGAATGGATACGCACTCCAGTATTCTTGCCTGGGAAATCCATGGACAGAGGAGCCTGGAGGGCGACAGTCTATGGGGTCGCAGGGAGTCCGACATGATTGAGTGACTAACAATTTCACTTTGATCCTGAACATATTGGTGTCTCAGAGCCAAGAGTTACCTTTATTAAATGCACTCTCCTAGAAACAATTAAAAAGGAAGCAATTACTAATGAGATGAGTATGTAAAGAATAGTAATTTTTAAAATGTTAGTGGAAATGAGTTAAGTGGGTCCATTCCATCTGTTTTTCCTCTTGTCCTATGACCTCAATGTGCCTTAGAAGAGTGAGGAAAGAGAACGTAATAAATTAACAGGGGGAGAAGGTCCTCAAGACCTGCTTTGTTACTTTAAATTAGCCCAGTTCACCCATGACACAGTGACCAGGATTCTTCACACAGTGTACAGACTTTGCGAATCCTCTCTTGGTCATTCCGCTGGGCTCCCATCACTTCACTGCTGTTTCATTTTCCAGTCCTGACTGAGTCTTGTCCTTCTCTCCTTTTAGGTTCTGGTTACACACTCAGCTCTCACAGTAAAATTGATTTCCTAGGTTTTGATCCCTCGTGTTGTCTGAGCATTTCAGATGTCCTCATCCCCTGACTCCTGGTACCAGATTTGAAGCTGCTTCAGTTAAGGGTTTATTTATGATTCAGACAGCAGGATAGAGTATTTAAGGACACAGAGGGAGACAGGATGTCTGGATCTGAAAACTGTCTTCACGTTTAGTCAACAGAGGGTCCTGGGTCAGTAAATTTATACCCGGAAAATGGTGACTATAATAGTATGAACATTATAGGCTTGTTTCAAAACAGAAATGAGTTGACACTGGTAAAATGCCCACAATAGTGGTGGATACAGGCTAATTGTTATAGTTATCTTGTAAATAAATAGAAAAATAAAATAGTACATTAACCCAACCTGGCTCCTACAAGTTTTTTTTATTTCTGTTTTGCAACAGAGTTATTAAGCCCTCATTATTAAGGAAAAATCATTTTCTGCTTGAAGTGAAGGGAAGGGAAGTCACTGAGTCGTGTCCGACTGTTAGCGACCCCATGGCCTGTAGCCTACCAGGCTCCTCCGTCTATGGGATTTTCCAGGCAAGAATACTGGAGGGAGTTGCCATTCCCTTCTCCAGGAGATCTTCCTGACTCAGAGATTGAACCTGGGTCTCCCGCATTATAGGCAGACGCATTACTATCTGAGCTGCCAGGGGAGTCCGAAATGATTAAAGCAAAACCATTTTCTGCTTAGGGTATATGATTTTCCAAACCAGAATCCTGGTCAGTTGCTTTTCTCTCTTTCATGCTTCTAGAAAGTCCCAAACTTGGCACTGACTGAACAGCAATGAAATGATTGTTTGCAGAGTTTAAATCTTTGATGGATATAAATTGGCTTAAAGACTACAAGGACTTTGCAGTTAAAGGAAGATAAAATTTGCAGACAACAATCTGGACACTTCATAGGGTGTTTCCCTCAAGTGCACCTGAAAACCAGGGCAACAGGACTGTAAATCCCCTGTAAATGGATAAGATATGTGGTTTCAAGCTGAAAGATGAATTCTACTCTTTAATTTATCAGACATCTGCTTTACTCAAGAAAGTTACTTTCAGTGTTCATTTGACTCCCATGCCTCTTAGGTTTTATCAGATAGAAACATCGAAAACACTTTCCAATTTCCCATTTCATTCTCAATTAGCCTAATTCTTGACTGGATTTCAGTTTCTCTCAGTTTGGAATCTCTGCTTATTCCTGAATTGTTGGAACCTTATGAGATCCAGATGATTTCATTTATTTCACCAAATTCCTGTTAGGGTCAAGTTGACATCTTATTTTTCTTCCAAGTTCAGATAGTGCCCTAAAATTGAAAATAGCTCTCCCTATTTAAAATTAGCTTAATTAACTTTATGTACACCTAATTCTCTTTGATTCCTTTTTAAATTCTGGAATATTTTAATTCAGATTTCTCTGGCAATCCACTGGTTAAGACTGCGTGCTCCCCTCAGTGATAGGGGGTGGGGATTTGATCACCAGGAGGGGAACTAAGAACCTGCATATCATGTGGCATGGTCAAAAATTTTTTTTTTAATTAAAACAATTTTTTAGAAATTCTGGAAATTTTTACTCTCACTTACCTTTGAGTTTCTTTTTCCAATTGAGATTATTTAAATTTCTTAAGGTTATCTCTTGAAATATATTGATTTGAGGAAAGAACACCTGTCTTTTATCATTAGTTTGTAAGGTATTATGCAAATGCACGTTCTGTTTTCACAAAAAGGAAGAGAAAACAAGTGAATCAAAAGATTTAGCAAGAGTTCTGTATAATGTAACTAGAGCCAGATGTGATGTCTTCTGAGTCAGTTACAGGAAGGAGAGGGTAGAAAGAATGAGGGACCCAAATTTAACCTTTTAGAAAGATCTTATATCAGGATGAACTCCAAAATATAGAGAAATACTAAAGTAAATGTTACAATATATTCTCCAAAATTTAACAAAGGGAATCATTGCAGCAACAAATGTTACAACTTATCTGTTGAGTTGATGCCCCAAAGAGTCAAAATTATTGTTTAATATGTGGTAAGCAGATTTGTTAAGTAACGGTTCTTTCACGTTTTTCATACATAAGCTGAATTATTTTGTATAGGAATTCACTTGAATCAAAGCAGCTACTGGTAGAGAACAGTCTTCCCAGGTGGCTCAGTGGTAAAGAATCTGCCGGCAGTGCAGGAGATGTGGGTTCGATCCCTGGATTGGGAAAGCGCCCTAGAGAAGGGTTGACAACCCACTCCAGAATTCTGGCCTGGGAAATCCCCTGGACAGAGGCGCCTGGAGGACTGCAGTCCAGGGAGATGCGAAAGAGTCAGATATGACTAGTGACTAAACAGCAACAGCTGGCAGAAAACAGGGGTGCTGCCAGATACCCTACAATGCACGGGACCCCTTCACAGCAGAGAATGATGCCAATTCAGATGCCATCAGTGATAAAGGCAAGAAGCTTTGAATTAGGTGTTTATAAATATAGTTAATCAAGGAACCAAGGTAATCATAACCAAGAACTTATGACCTTTCAAGAAACTTGGAGCAACTCTCCTCCCCTTTTAGCAACAATGTGAGACTGACAGAAATTGCAAAACGCCTTTCCAGAAACAAGACGCGTGCAGCCACAGTTATGTTCCCTTTTCACTCTTCTCCTTGGTTTTCGTGCTGTAGGATTTTGGAGGCTGGAGGTGAGGTGGTGGTTACAATGTGTTTGAAGGGTTCTATAATCTGTAGAGAGCTATATCGACACAGGGAGCTATTGTAAAAATAAAAGCCCAGGGCATCCTTCAATACGCTGCTTTGTTGTCTGATGCTGTTGCAGACTTTGTGCAGTCTCTGCTCCCGGCTATTTTATTTAACCTATGGGTCATCCCCTTTGAGCATACTCTGGAGCCTTACTCCTTTTGCCTTCTACTGCCTTGTGGAGTTTCTAGCAGAAAGCATCCTGAGGCAGTTTTAGTGTTAAGCTCTATTTTTCTGAAATGTGAGGGGTTGAGTTTCGAATTCCATACAGAAGAGTAAAACTCAGTTATTCTCCAGTAACAGTATTTCCTACAGATGCATTTCCTGGCAGCTGGTAGGGCAGACAACCATTATCGCTTCAATCTGATCCAGGCGTTTGAAGGGTTTTGGTACCACCCAACTGTCTCCAGGCCTCTGAATCATGGTTTCGCAGGAAGGCTTCCCGTTGCTTACTCTAGGGCTTTCAGAAATAACGTCCTTAATAGCTTCCGATGGGACTAGAAGATCAAATAGAGCAGCAAAATTTAGAGGGAACATGAGCCTCTGCTGCACCGTTCGGGTAGGGAGGGTGATCAAGGAATGCATCATCATCACCGCCAGAAGCAATCAAACTTACTGACTAGAAACTGGACTAATTTTAAGATAGAAGGAATACCCCTGCAACCTGTATAAGCAGGTCATTATGTAATGTTGACCATAAACCCCTTAGATGTGGAGAGAAGTTTCTCTCCTATCTGCCTCTGTTACTTCAGATCCAGAGAATGACCCTGCTCCTAGGTGAGGAGCTGTAAGTCAAACCTAAACTCTGTGTTCCTAAATATAAGAAAGAATTTTCATATCTGGGCTAGATTTGGGTGATGTGAATAATTATATCTCCTGTTTCTAGATTTTGGCAAAGCATCATGGACTAGAGATCAAAAACATCTAGGAGCAGTTAAGGCTGATTTATCTTTGAATACTTTCTCTAAAGCATTCTCTGGGAAAAGGGGCTGTTTGTCTCCTCTGAAAAGCTAAGGCACTGTTCCTCAATGGTATTCCTCTCTGGGATGGCTCCTGACCTTTCACGGAGCCACTTCACGTGGATTTGCAGTATGCCTAGTTGGGTGGCCTGCTATCCCATTGTCTAAATCTGAGAAAAGCAATTATTGTTTTGGAAATTCTTGGCTTCCTTAATGTCCATCATTTGGCATAGGGATCAAATGCAGGAGACCTGGGGATCGAACCCAGGTCTCCTACACCGCAGGCAGATGCTTTGCCATCTGAGTCACCTGGGAAGCCCCATCATTTGAAGAGGAAATAAACAGATGCTTTTCTTTTGCTGTGGATGCAGTAAATGGCTGTTTGATAATATAGCCTTACCTTGATAATAACCTAACCCTATCTTGATAATGAAAGTGAAAGTCACCCAGTCATCTCCGACACTTTGCTACCCCATGGACTATACAGTCCATGGAATTCTCCAGGCCAGAACACTGGAGTGGGTAGTCTTTTCCTTCTCTAGGGGACCTTCCCAACTCCAGGATCGAACCCAGGTCTCCCGCATTGCAGGTGGATTCTTTACCAGCTGAGCCACAAGGGAAGCCCTTGATAATACGGAGGGAAATGCACTAGAGCAAGTCACAGGATAAACATCAGATTCCAAAGCGACAGGGTGAGGTGTTGCTTTGATGCTGGGAGGCCATTTTTTGAGATGTTCTATGGGGGTATCATCTTCTAGGCTAGTCTTGAATTTTAGAGACATAAAGTTGAAGGTAGAAATGAAGTGAGGAACAGTTGTCATCACAAATGAAATGAAATGGAAATTTAAAGTACCTGATGGGAAGGCTGTGGCATCGCATGACCTCTGTGCTTTGATGATAGCGAGGACCAGTCTAGAGCAGAGGATTCTGACTCTATGCTACTGACACCCTGTGCCGTGGGATTTCTCTGATCAACAGTCTGAATTCCTTATGTCTCCATTCCCTTTTCATTTAAAACAAAATTCTTCCTAAATTAATGTTCATATTTATGCTTATCTCCTTCCCTCAAATCTCAGAGGAAGTGGTAGCATTAATTCCTCCTTTGTAAAGAAAATCTTTCACCTGTGTTTTAACCCCATCCCTTCAGCCACATCCAGGACCTTTGTTCTAATTATTCCCCATCTCCTCTACTTTGTTTTCATTTGTCTTTTTATTGGGCTAGGACATACAGTAAAGCATAAACTTGGTCATGTGTATAATTTGATATTTATATCCATGTTCTCAACATATTACATATATAAAGCATATAGGCATGCTGTATACACATAACAGCATATGTACACATATACATATCTATGTAATCAACATTTCCAGCCCTCCAGCGGGCTTTCTCTTGCCCTAGTCAGCATATACAATAGCCCAAAGGTAACTGCTATTCTGATCTCTATCATCATAGGTTGTTTTTGCCTTCTCCTTAATTCCATAATTTAATTTCAGCATAATAATATATACTCTTATACCTGCCTTCTTTTGCTTAGCTTGTATCTGTGTAAATCAGTCATGTTAAGTTGTGTAGGAGTAGCCCATTTTTTTCTCATTGCTTTACATAACTGCATTGAATGGGTGCTTTGTGATCTATTTATTTAGCCTACTATTCATTAAGACTACTGTTGTTTTAAGTGTGAGGTTTCAGCATGAGGCTTACAAGTAATGTTGTCGTGAACATTCTAATACAGTCTTTGGGTGAATACATCCACTTATTTCTTTTGTAGATATACTCAGAATAGAATCAAACATTCAAAGGTATAGATACAGACATATAGATATATTGTGTGTGTGTGTCTTTGGTGCATATGACTAAATAATTTTTTAGTGTTTTTGACATTTTTAGACTCCTACCAGCATTATATGGAACTTCTAATTGTTTTACCATTCCACATGCTTGTCATCTCTTGGTGTTTGCAATTCATTTTACCCATTCAGGTGAAATATAATGGCATTTCATTGTGGTTTTAATTTGCATTTCCTTGATGAACTTTTTTTTCCTTGATGAATTTTTATGTTGAATTTCTATACTTTTTGGCTATCTGCATCCTTTTTAATGAAGAGTCTCTTCAAGTTTTTTGCTCACTTAAAAAAATTTGTATTATCAGTATGATTCTTGTAACAGTTTTTAATGTAATTTGAAATTAAGTTTGAGTCAGATATACATATTGGGAATATCTTCTCTCAGTATGTAGCCTGCATTATTATGTTTTTAATTTTGTCTTTTTAGAAATAGAAGGTTCTTATTTTAAATGAAGTTCAGCTTACAAAACTTGTATAGATAGTGCTTTTATGTCCCATTTAATCAATTTTCATCTACTTCTGATCATAAAGATGTATCTAGAAGCTATATTATTTTACCCTTCTCATCTAAGTTTGTATATTTTAATATGTATATTATGTATTATGAAGTAGAGATTAGGATTTAGTTTTGAATGTAGATATCTAATTGACCCAATAAATAAGTATCAAAAGACCATTTATTGGAAAAATGTGCCTCATGCTCCTGAGTTACCTCCCCGTCCCAGTTTTTTATTGAGGGAACATGTAAACCTGGTCTGATTCCGGAAATTCTATTATTGTCCTATTAGTGCCTTTGTTTATCTTTGAGTCAATACCACCCTGCCTTTACTTCTTTAGCTTTCTAATAATTTGTGATATCTAGTAATGGAAATCTTCCAACATTGCTGTTCTTCAAGATTTCCTTGGATCTTCTAGGTCCTTTGACTTCTGTATAAATTTTAGAATCTGTATTTCAGTCTCACACTATTGCAATGAATATATGTCAAGCTGGAGAAAGCTGGGATTTTAAAGCCATTGAGTCTCTTCATATAAGAATATGATACTTTCCCCATTAACTTAGGTCTTCTTTCGTTTCCCTTAGCAAGAACATGTAGTTTCCTAGTTGAGGTCGTACACACCTTTTGTTAAAGTCATTCCTGGACATTTGATATTGCGATGTCTTATAAATATTGTTTTTAAGTTGAATTTTCAAATGATTTGTGTCTAGTACCTAAGATACATTTGAGTTTTTATATTGGCCTTATATCTACTAACATTGCAAATTACCTTATTAACATACAGTTTTGGATTTTTTTTTAAAGAAAAGTATACTTTCTCAGACATCTTTAAAAAAGTTTGCTTCTTCCTTTTTGATCACTATAGACTTATTTATTTTCATTTTCTTACTGTGCTGGATAGAACCTCCACTAACACTTATCAAAGTTAGGCTTACACCCTCCCACAGAGATTGGGGGACAGGGCCCCTATCTTCAGGGGGTGACTGTAACAAACAGAACATTCATTTGGCAACTTTGAGCTTTCCCAGGCAGGCAGGCATTTTGAAAGGGATAGTGTCAGGTTAGGGATAAGACTCTAAACTTCTGGAAGCCATGCAAGAGTTTAGAGAGAATCTTTGACACTTCTTACAGGAATAATTCAGGACTTCCTTGGTGACTCAGAGGGTACAGAATTGACCTGCCAATGCAGGAGACGCAGGATCTGTCCCTGGGTCAGCAAGATCTCCTGGAGGAGGAAAGGGCAACCCACTCCAGTGGAGAATTCCATTACCAGAGGAGCCTTGCGGGCTACCATGGGGTTGCAGAGCCAGACACGGCTGAGCTGCTAACACTTCCCTGGCGGTCCTGCGGCTAATGCTCCGTGCTCCTAGTGCAGGGCCCGGGGTTCATTCCTGGTCAGGGATCTCGCTCCCATATGCCGCACCTAGGAGTCCATGTGCAGCCATTAAGGGTGTGCATGCTTCAACTAAGACCCAGGGCAGCCAAATAAATAAGTATTAATAAAAAAAAAGAATAATTCATGCTTGCTTCTTCACTTTAGATTTTTATCAACCAACTATAATATGGTTTGGATTTCCACTATCTATTCAAATCATTTTTGTGGTTTTTAAAACAAAACAGGTATGCTTTTGCTTCGCTCTTGTGACTATTCTGCAGATCTTATCTCCTTTAGCTACCATTTCCTTCTTGAAGCTTTTTTTTCTCCCTTGCCTATAGAAACATATTTGTCTTATAATTCTTCCAGCTTCTCAAATGTTCCTGTCTTTTTTTGCCTTGGTCAGGATTGTGCCTATTAAAAACTACTGTTTACCATGGCTTCGTCCTCAGCACTTGCTGAACTCCTTATCACTCTACGATAGCCCGGGCTTTCCCAGAACCTAAGCTTTAATCCCTCCCAAAGCCCAGACCTCTCCCCTGTCCCCTGGTAGAGAGCTCCTAGCTGAGTGGGCCTCTTAAGACTGTAACAGGCAGCATCAAGTTCTCACTGGTGCTGTGTATTTGCAATTACTTTACCTGCTTCTTAGAAGAGTTTTCTCTTTTCCTTCAACCAATTCATTCCAGAACTCAATGTTCAGCAATCCAGATTTAACTCAAATATTATCTCCTGTGGACTTCCCGGGTAAAGAACCCACCTCCCCAGTTAAGACCCCACCTGCCATTGAAAGAGACATAGGAGACACAAGTTCAATCCCCAGATGGGGAAGATCCCCTGGAGTAGAAAATGGCAACCCACTCCAGTATTCTTGCCTGGAAAATCCCACGGACAGAGGAACCTGGTGAACTTCAGTCTATGGGGTCACAAAGAATTGGACATGACTGAAGTGATTCAGCATTATCTCTTGTGGAAAACCTTCCCCTACCCTCTGAAGCTGATTTAGATTCTTCCCTTGTTTTGTCCTAGCATAATCCTTTGTTCATATTTCAATTATATGACTTTTTACAGTTATTAAAATCATTGACTCATTTTTTTCCCCCAACAAAATATTTATGGTAGCTTGCTTTTATTTGAAATCTCTTTTAAAACATCATTCAATCATTGGATATTGAGTTAGACTAAAATTTCCTTCCAATTCCTTGGGTGTTATAACTTTGCTAGTCCATCTTTCTATCCCAGCACCAAATGAACTGTCTCGCAATTGGAAAATGACCAATACAACATTTTTTTTAATGAATGGCCACTAAGTGGACTGTGAATAGGGGAAGGTATGAAAGATTATCGTCTTTCACCACAATCTAACCTGAATTTTACGGTGCTGAAATATAGAGAAACAAAAGAGGAAAGTATATTATGGGAATCTTTAACATCATTGAATGGGAAAACTCTCTTGACAAAGAGTTTAAGTAGAAACTGGCGCTACTGAGATCCCTGGAAGATTCTGGTTTTCAGACTGCCACCTACTGGACAAGACAGGAAGTTTGGTTTATATTCAGAGAATCTGCACATTTTTAAGTTACCAATTTCAATATGTTTCAGCTTGACCTTATTTAACGTGCCCCTTTTAGAATAGGACTCAAGCATTATATGTTGAATTAGATTATATGTTTCTTTTCAATTCTAAAACTTGCGTTTTATTCTTAGTGAAACTGTTAGCCACACAGTCTGACTCTTTGCAAGCCCGTGGACTGTAGCCCATCAGACCCCTCTGTCTGTGGAATTCTCCAGACAAGAATACTGGTGTGGGTAGCCATTCCCTTCCAGATGGGATCTTCCTGATCCAAAGATTGAACCCAGGTGTCCCGCATTGCAGGCAGATACTTTACTGCCTGAGGCACCAGAGAAGCCCATTTCATTCATAAGACCACAGTAAATAAAATATATGCATTCATCAATACATGAATGAGTCAACTAAAGAGTTATTCTCTGATTTTACTAATTGGCAAGTTTGCTCTTTTATCTTCAAGTTTCAGCTTTACTTCTAGGTTTAGTAGCACCTAAACTTTTATTTCTTTCAGAGACATTGTCAGAAATATGAAAATTTAAAGTATTTTTTTGTTGTTGTTTTTGGGTTCTTAGGAATGTTGTCCCCATATTTGTAGTACTTTTAGTTCAAAACTTGATTCTTCAAAGGCAAACAACATTTCATTTCCTGGACTTCTAGCTACTGTCTTGACCTCATCTCCATTCTCGAATTAATAACTAAGCATTTCCTTTGTTCTCCATCATTCAGCTTTCTCACATGGGCTTTGCCACACTTTCTCTCTTTAAAATATTTTATGACTAACACGGCCTAAACATAAAATGCCTAATAAATCCTTCTTTCAACTTGGATTCAATAATACGCATTTCCAACGCATTTTGTTCTTTCTTGTTATCATTGTGTCCTATTCACTTAGCAAACTTATTAGCATGTTTAAGATCAATATTTATCTTTTACAATAAATGTATAGGAAACAATTTTTCAGATAATGCAATTTTCTTTACAACACATAAATTTGAAAAAACAAAAAATATATAGTTTAAAGTCAAATGTTTTCCAAATATCTTACAATTTTGAGAGTAAGTTATTCATAAAGAAAAGTACAATATTATTATAGTATAGTATGAAATCACCTAGAGCCAGACATCCTGGAATGTGAAGTCAAGTGGGCCTTAGGAAGCACCACAATGAACAAAGCTAATGGAGGTGATGGAATTCCAGTTGAGCTATTTCAAATCCTGAAAGATGATGCTGTGAAAGTTTTGCACTCAATATGCCAGCAAATTTGGAAAACTCAGCAGTAGCCACAGGACTGGAAAAGGTCAGTTTTCATTCCAATCCCAAAGAAAGGCAATGCCAAAGAACGCTCAAACTACTGCACAATTGCACTAATCTCACATGCTAGTAAAGTGATGCTTAAAATTTTCCAAGCCAGGCTTCAGCAATACCTGAACCGTGAACTTCCAGATGTTCAAGCTGGTTTTAGAAAAGGCAGAGGAACCAGAGATCAAATTGCCAACATCCGCTGGATCATCGAAAAAGAAGAGTTCCAGGAAAAGCATCTATTTCTGCTTTATTGACTATGCCAAAGCCTTTGACTGTGTGGATCACAATAAACTGTGGAAAATTCTGAAAGAGATGGGAATACCAGACCACCTGACCACTCTCTTGAGAAACCTGTATGCAGGTCAGGAAGCAGCAGTTAGAAATGGACATGGACCAACAGACTGGTTCCAAATAGGAAAAGGAGTACGTCAAGGCTGTGTATTGTCACCCTGCTTATTTAAATTACATGCAGAGTACATCATGAGAAACGCTGGGCTGGATGAAGCACAAGCTGGAATCAAGATTGCCGGGAGAAATATCAATAACCTCAGATATGCAGATGACACCACCCTTATGGCAGAAAGTGAAGAGGAACTAAACAGTCTCTTGATGAAAGTGAAAGAGGAGAGTGAAAAAATTGACTTAAAGCTCAACATTCAGAAAACTAAGATCATGGCATCTGGTCCCATCACCTCAAGGGAAATAGATGGGGAAACAGTGTTAGATTTAATTTTTCTGGGCTCCAAAATCACTGTGGATGTTGACTGCAGCCATGAAATTAAAAGACGCTTACTCCTTGGAAGGAAAGTTATGACCAACCTAGACAGGATATTAAAAAGCAGAGACATTACTTTACCAACAAAGGTCTGTCTAGTCAAGGCTATGGTTTTTCTGGTGGTCATGTATGGATGTGAGAGTTGGACTATAAAGAAAGCTGAGTGTCCAAGAATTGATGCTTTTGAACTGTGGTGTTGGAGAAGACTCTTGAGAGTCCCTTGGACTGCAAGGAGATCCAACTAGTCCATCCTAAAGCAGATCAGTCCTGGGTGTTCATTGGAGGGACTGATGCTGAAGGTGAAACTCCAGTACTTTGGCCACATGATGCAAAGAGCTGACTCCTTAGAAAAGACCCTGATGCTGGGAAAGATTGAGGGCAGGAAGAGAAGGGGATGACAGAGGATGAGATGGTTGGATGGTATCACCGACTCAATGGACATGGGTTTGGGTGGACTCTGGGAGTTGGTGATGGACAGGGAAGCCTGGCGTGCTGCGGTTCATGGGGTCACAAAGAGTCAGACATGATCGAGCGACTAAACTGAACTGATGGTGTGAAATATCTATGAAGTGAGCAAGATGTGCCAGTTAAATAAGCAGGGTGACAATATACGGTCTTGATATACTCCTTTCCCAGTTTGGAATCAGTCTGTTCCATGTCCAATTCTAACTGTTGCTTCTTGACCTGCATACAGATTTCTCAGGAGGCAGATCAGGTGGTCTGGTATTCGCATCTCGAAGAATTTTCCAGTGTTTTGTGATCCACGTAGTCAAAGGCTTTGGCGTAGTGAAAGCAGAAGTAGATATTTTTCTGGAACTCTCTTGATTTTTTATGATTGAGCACATGTTGGCAGTTTGATATCCGGTTCCTCTGCCTTTTCTAAATCCAGCGTGAACATCTGGAAGTTCACAGTTCACATAGTGTTGAAGCCTTGCTTGGAGAATTTTGAGCATTACTTTGATAGTGTGTGAGATGAGTGCAATTGTGCGGTAGTTTGAGCATTCTTTGGCACTGCCTTTCTTTGGGATTGGAATGAAAACTGACCTTTTCCAGTCCTGTGGCCACTGCTGCGTTTTTCAGATTTGCTGGCATATTGAGTGCAGCACTTTCAAGGCATCATCTTTCAGGATTTGAAATAACTCAACTGGAATTCCATCACCTCTACTAGCTTTATTCGTGGTGATGCTTCCTAAGGCCCACTTGACTTCACATTCCAGGTTGTCTGGCTCTAGGTGAGTGATCACACCATTGCGGTTATCTGGGTCATGAAGATCTTTTTCATAGTTACTCTTGTATTCTTGCCACCTCTTCTTAATATCTTCTGCCTCTGTTAGGCCCATACCATTTCTGTCCTTTATTGTGCCCATCTTTGCATGAAATGTTCCCTTGGTATCTCTAGTTTTCTTGAAGAGATCTCAAGTCTTTCCCATTCTATTGTTTTCATCTATTTCTTTGCATTGAAGTCAGGATATGCCAAGTTTCTGTTAAATGCTCAATCATTTCATTTAGTCTTCAAAACAACTTTATGAAGTTGGTACCTCTATTATTCCCATTTTATAGATGAGGTTATGGAGGAATATGTCCAAGATTATGTAGCATGTAGGAAGGAAAGCTATATGCCTTGAACCTTGCTCATGATACTAGACTTTTCCATTTTTCTGATAAATAAATGTGAAATTTAAACAGGTTGTAGAAGGCCATAGTGATACTAAATGAAAATAGAACTGTTGCTAACAGGTTTCAATTTATCATTTTCCATTACTCGACTGTTATTTGAAATAAGGATGTCTTACTATTTTTTAAACTAAATCCAGTCCCTAATTTTTTTTTTATTTTTCCTTAGAAGACAGTGGACAATCCATCAAATAGAGTGTCAGCAAAATGGCCTCAAGATATATACTCATCAAAAGAACAACCTGCCTCTTCAACAAGTAAATAATGGGCCCTCTATAAAAGGCCAGCTGGCTGTAGGATATTTGAGCATGTAGGGAACAACTTCATGTGAAAAGAAAGGATTTCCATGCAATATAAAATGACATTTTCACACTGTGTAAATTTACCCTGTAGCATATCTTCTTTTATAAATCTGTGTGACTTGATTTACTGAGAAAACATTTCTGCTAATTTTTTCCATTTGTTCCAAAATTAACTTTATTTTTAATCTTCCTGAAAGTTCCTTGGAAATTCAATTTTATATATTTCAACTGGGATGTTTTCTTCCATCTTTATCACAAGAATAAATATTAGTACTTTTTTTTGCAAATTGGAGCACATTTTCCAACTATATAAAATTTTCCAGTGAAACTGATCAAATATTGTCCTTCAGAGATGACAGTAGGATCAGGCTGGTTTAATTCCACGGCAATGAAATTAATGAGACTGTGTTTTGAATTGATATTCCATCTATTAGCCTGATCAAACCTTGTTTCAACTAATTTGATAATTGATATGCAGTTTTAGGAAGATTCTGAAAAGGATATAAGAATGAGAAAACTATACTCTGGTATTATGGCTAAACTTGCTCTTGTCTGTTATCTGAGGAGGCAAGTCTTGATTTTTTTATCATGTAGCAATTCATGAGGATATGGTACCTAATGGTGATAGGGAACATCTTGATTGATTATCACGAAGTGATTCATGAGGATATGGCACCTAATGGGTGATAGTAAAGAGATCTCCCTGCTTTTGCGTACAGTTTTCCTCATATTAAGATGTACTCCCCTCTTTCCATCTGCTAAACTCTTACTTCTGACCAGATGCTAAACTGGCAGCTGGTTCAGAAATGTGCATGTGATCCCCACTCTCTGATCTCTAATTCCTCTGACGTTTCTGTGACCGTTACTTTGAATTAGGGAGCTAAGCCTGTCATCTCAGAGACCACTGGCATTGTTTAACTCCAAAATTCTCTTAGTTTTACTCTTTCTTTTGCAACCTAGAGAGTTTCCTGTTATTTTTAAAACTACTCTGGAGTTGGTAAAAATTAGACCAGGCAGTCTTCTAAAACATTGCGTTTTATATCTCAGCATGAATTTAATGCCTGTCCCCCCCCCCCCGGTTCCAATGTGACAACTACCCCTGGGATCAGTGGATGCTTTATAGCCAGCTGTCCATATGGGCAGGGGCCTCCAGATCTAAAAAAGCACAGTGCCATTTCCAAAATACTTCTCATTCTATTTGGGTGTTAGTACATGTTGATCTGATAAGCATTTATTGACACATATTTTGAAGAGCTGAGTTAACTAGCAAGGTACTTTTCAAAGCTTCGGGCTAAATAGGGTTTTGGATAATAAGCTTTCACCTTCTCCTAAGACCATATTTACCCTCTACAAGGCAGAGTTCATTGTGTCTTCTACTTCTAATTTTATAGTCTCTATTTATGATCCAGCATGAACTACTTGACCATCTCAAATCTGGAAAAAAGAACTATTGTTTCATCTCTTTTGGTGATCACACACTAGTCCAACTTGACTCTTTTTATTTGTTGCAAATCTTTTATGATCTCAGTGTATCTTCCAAACTACTTATTTTGCCTTATTGTTAGAGAAAAACAATATAATATAAAAAATAATAGTCATGAAACTTAAAATTTTCTGAGCACTTACAGTTTAAGTTGTGCTAGTTGCTGAGGATTCATTGGTAAGACAGATCCAGTCTCTATATACATAAAACAAAGTCTAAAAAATGTTTTCAGAAAATCAATTCTGAACAACAACAAAAAAACCCAGCATGCCAGACATAAAAGCATTTTGGATTATCTACAGTTTTGGAATATCTTAATCAGTCAACTCATCTCTAAAACAGAATAATGAAGGGCTCTTATTGACTGAAGTGGAAACAAACAGAAGCCATGATATATTATTCAGAGTTCTCCAGAGAAATGGAACCAATAGGATATACATAGATATGTATGAAAAGATTTGGGCTTCCCAGGTGACACCAGTGATAAAGAACCTGCCTGCCAATTTCGGAGACATGAGAGATGTGGGTTCGATCCCTGGGTCTTGAAGACCCCCTGTGGGGGACATGCCAACCCACTCCCTTCCTGTCTGGGAAATCCCAGGGACAGAGGAGCCTAACAGGCTCAGTCCAGAGGGCTGCAAAGAGATGGACACAACTGAAGCAAATTAGCACACACACACGCACAAAAGATTTATGATGGGAATGGACTTATGCAGTTTATGGAGTCCACGGAGTCCCACAAAATGCCACAGGCAAGCTGGAGAGCTAGGACAGCCTGTGATATAATTCAGTCTGAGTCCCAAGGCCCAAGAGCTGGGAGAACTGAAAATGTAATTCCCAGTCCGAGGCTGTAGTCCTGAAAATCACGGGGCTGCTGGTGCAAGTCACTGAGTATGAAAGTTTGAGAACCAGGAACTCTGAAGCCGAAGAGCTGGAGAAGGTGGTGCCAAGTCAAAGAGAGAGGGGAGATTCACCATTTCTTTGCCTCTCGGTTCTATTCAAGCCCTCAACAGATTTGAGGATGCCTGCCCACATTAGTGAGGGTGGATCTTCTTTATTTAGTCCACTAAAACAGGGCTTCCCTGGTGGCTCAGATGGTAAAGAATTCGCCTGGAATGCAGGAGACCTGGGTTCAGTCCCTGCGTTGGGAAAATCCCCTGGAGGAGGGCATGGCAACCCACTCCAGTACTCTTGCCTGGAGAATCCCATGGACAGAGGAGCCTGGTGGGCTACAGTCCATAGGATTGCAAAGAGTCGGACATGACTGAGTGACTAACCACAGCACAGCACAATACAATGCTAATCTCTTCTAGAATCGCCCTCACGGACACACTCAGAAATAATGTCGTATCAGTTATATGGGCGTCCCTTGGCCCAGTCAAAATGACACATAAAATTAACCATTACCCAGGAGAAGTATAACATATTAAATGGCAATGTAATTCTGTATCAGATGTAATGGATAAAAGTCATGAAACAGTCTTGGCAATTAAGAATCATCAATTCTTTGCATCCCACCTGGGCTGGTGATCTGTTTCACCCTAGATAATATACCTGTTTCGATGCTGTTCTCTCGAAACATCCCACCCTCGCCTTCTCCCAGAGTCCAAAAGTCTGTTCTGTACATCTGTGTCTCTTTTTCTGTTTTGCATATAGGGTTATCATTACCATCTTTCTAAATTCCATATATATGTGTTAGTATGCTGTATTGGTCCTTATCTTTCTGGCTGACTTCACTCTGTATAATGCCAAAGGCCTGTTAAGCAAAACAGGATTGTGGAACAGTGCTTGAAGGCATTGACTCTGGAGTCAGGATGCTTCGGATTGAGTTCCTACTTCACCAGTATAACGATGCTGTAAAAGATTGTGTGACTTGATGTTTCTTGGCTGTTTCCGTTTTCTCATTTCTATGTATTTATTGAGTTATTTTTGACTGCGGTAGGTCTTCACTGCCGCATAGGTTTTCTCTAGTTGCGGTGTGTAGGGGCTACTCTCTAGTTGCAGTGTAAGGGTTTCTCATTGCAGTGGCTTCGCTTGTAACAGAGCACAGGCTCCAGGGTGTGTGAGCTTCAGAGGCTGAGTTTCCCAGGCTCTAGAGCGCAGGCTCAGCAGTTACACACACAGGCTTAGGGCCCCAAGGCCTCATCCCAGATCAGGGGTCGAATCCATGTCTCCTGCATTGCCAGGTGGATTCTTTACCACTGAGCCACCAGGGAAGCCCCCATTTCCTCATTTCTGAAATGAGGATAATGATAGTATTTATTTCATGACTTTCAAGAATTAACTAAGGTAATATAAGTCAAGTGCATAGCAAAATAAGCATATACACTTTAGCCATGAACCATTATAAATATTACTGTTCATTTGATGTTATTTACTGAGTAGAAATGTCTGGCCAGGTTGTGAGATGTCAGTGATACAGGAGACAAGTCCCCAGTATCAACGAGCTTACTTCCAGTGAGGATGGCGGGCATACACACAACTGTACTTCACGTTATGTAGATAACAAAGATGTGGGGATCGTGTTATGGAGAGGAAGGAATAATACCCGTGGGGCAGAACAGATAAAGATGGGGACACTAAATTTGCTTATTTGAAACAAGATAGTTTTTGGTCTTCTTGAAACAGAAACATTAAATGTTTTATGGAACTCCAACTTCAGTTTTAAATCAAAGTGAATTAAATGATGCTATAAAACCAAGTTTACCGGTATGTAATAGATTAGGAATGGAAATAGGAAACTCAAAACTTGGCAACACTATCTCGTCTAGGATCAGGAGTTATGGAGAATATTATAAGACTATGTTTACTGAAAAAATATGTCTTCCAAATAGGACAAGACTTGCACACCTGAAAATCATAGGCAAAGAATGATTCCAGAAACAGCATTAATAGCAAATGTTTCCCCTCAAATATCAGTTTTATCTCAAGTTGATGACAGGTCTAAACACATGCATGCAATAGAAATGAAAAAATCACTGACTTATTTAGACTGAAGTCTCCAGCAGGCAATGAACAGTGTTTAACGCCATATGGAGGTAATTTAATGTGAATTTTGCAATACTTGGCATCACCAAATCTCCTAAAAGGACTTACTGATTTTGTTTCTTTCTAGCATGCTGATTTAGTTTTGCAATGGTACTGTCACCAGATGAGATTAATCACAATAATGATGCGTCTTTTTGCTAAGGATATTATCATAGATCACTCAAATACAGTCCAAGAGAAAAGGTTTCTAGTTAAACTTTCTAAATTGATAAAATAGTTATAAAGCATGAGCTCTTGGAAGTAGACATTATTTTTATTTTACTTGGGAGCATATGGCAAAATGATTATTCACTGATGTGAATTGATTTAGCAAATACGCACATGCACAGACACTTAAGTATCTTAAGTGTCTTAAGAGTATCTTAAGAGATACTGTATCTCTTAAGAGATGCACAGTATCTTAAGAGATATTAAAATAATATTTGTGCTACAATATCAATTTCATGTGATTCCAATTACACATGTAAGATATGAGGTAACTCACTTAAAAATTGGGCCTCAGTTTCCATATATATAAAATTAATAATATCCATTTCATATGATTTTTATGTGGCAATATCTTAAAAATGCTCTGTAACATAAAAATAAGTCTTCTCCTTTTCTCTCCTTTTCTTCCTTCTTGCTCTTCTTCCCCTTTCACTGTTAACTAGTCATAGTTTTACCAGGTCAAATATATATAATATATACTTTACAAATAAACTTTATAAGCTTATGTCAATATCACAGACCTAAAGCTACACTCAAAAAATTTGTGCTGTGCTAAAACTTAAGATTCCAGCTTATTCTATTTTCCTATGGTGAGATTGTTTATCCCAAACATTTACATACCAGTCATAGCAATATAATTTCAAGTTGGCCATACACTCTTAGTTGAGAGCTTAGCACATACACTGTAATTTATCTTTTAATAATAACCAATTTGAAATTATTATACATAAAATGTGGTTTAAAATATTCATTGGTCACTGACTGCAATCACCCAATTGATACCACCTACTCTCTTCACAGCATTATTGTGGAAATTTTTAAAAATTGCAAAACTCATTTCACATTCTAGATACTATTGAAATGCTACATAATAAAAAAGCATTGAAAATATTCTTCTCAAATGTTATGTTCCAAAATACTTTAGTTTTCAAATTTGAAACATTTTTTGGCAATGTTTTTCAGTTGAATATTTACTGCTAATGGTAGGTATAAGGAATGCTTAATTTAGCAACACATAGTGGCTACTGGAAGGATGAGGAGAAAATGAGGTTGGCCTAAAATAAGAAAAAGATTATGTTTTCAAATATTCCTTAGAAATACAGTATTTTAAAAATCTTTTTAAGAAAATGGCAGAATAGAAGGACTTGAGCTGACCTCTTCTTGTGGAAACACCAAAATCACAACTAACTGCTGAACAACCATCAGCCAAAAAAGGCTAAAACCTACCAAAAAAGACACTCCACATCCAAAGACAGAAAGAAGCCACGAGGAGATGGCAAGAAGGGCTAAACCACAATAAAATCAAATCTCATACATGCTATGTAGGCGACCCACAAACTGGAAATATTAATAGTTATACCACAGGAGTTATCGCTCAGGAGTCCAAGTTCTAAGCCCCACATCAGGCTCCCCAGCCTGGGGGCCTGGCAACAGGAGGAGATCCAAAGAATCTGGCTTTGAAGGCCAGCAGGAAATCCACAGGACTGGGGGAAACTCCCCTCCTGGAAGGCACACACAGGGTCTTACGCACACCAGGACCACGGAAGAAATCACTGAACTCGCCAGAGGCTGGGCCAGACCTCCCTGCTAGTCTCAGATCTCCCGCGGAGGTGGGGGCTGGGAGGGATGCAGCTGCAGCTCACGCCAGCGACAAAGACACTGGTGGAGGTACTTACAGTGAGAACTCACCGCTGTGAGCACTGGGTCCTTCAATAGGATAAAACTTTTGAGGGCGACCAAACGTGATTACTCATTACCTGGAAGGGAAAGAGAAACACCAGTGTGTTTCATCTAGCTGCTTGTTACTTCTGCACCTGTGATCCCATCTATAAAAATGGTAATCATGATAGTATCTACCTTCCTCATACAGGTGCTATAAAGAATACGTAAGTTATAATACTTCAAAGTCTGCCAGAAACAAAAGCAAAGGTCAGCTGTAGTTGGAAGAGTGTTGCCAGGCAGAAAAAAAAAAGTGTTGTCTATATGACTTCATCATGACTTCATGTTTTAGGATAAGCTTCTTCTCAGCGCCTTCACTCCATCTCTCACCCCTCCTCCTCTTCTTTTTCTTCTTTCCTTTCTTCTCCTCTTGCGCGCTGACACTCCTGTGGCTATGATCATTTAACTTTTCTCCCTCACTCCTGTGGCTATGATCATTTAATTTTTCTCTCTCACTTTCTTACGGCCTGACTCTGAATTTCATACTCTCTCTCTGAATTTCCACCCACCTGTTCTCTTCTTCACTCGATCTCTTTCAGTTTGAACATTTTCATTTTTGCTATTCAAAGGCTTTAAAAAATAAAGTTAAATTCTTGATCCACGGAATCTGACTGTCACTGGCAGGGTTGATCTTGAAATATGTATGTTGACAGAGGGTCCTCTAGAGAGGGAGCCCCTCCTGTGTTGTGAGTGAAAGGGTCACGATGAAGACGCCAGGGCTGCCCTGTAACACGGGGCACCTGTGCATTCAGCAAACACTTTTATCCTGACTATGCGGGGCGGTGGTTGGAGGTCCAGTGCCAGCTCTTTTCATTACTGGTCTACTCAAAATGCCATGACCAGGAGCCAACACACAAATGAGTTTGTGTCTTTCTCAATTGAGCATCGCAAAGCTGAATCGAAAGCTTTACGCAGGTTGGGATCCAATTGTTTTGTTGTGTCCCGCTTTTTTTCTTCTTAAGAAATATCATGGAAAAAGAAAAGGAAAAAAATCGGTTTCTTTTTTTAACCAAATAGTCTGAATCTTATATAGCATTGGCTGAAATTTGTTAAATATACACTCTGTGTACTAGGCTCTATAATGAACAGTTTATTTTTTGTAAGTTTTTCATGTAAAAAAATGTTTATTTATCTATTTATTTATTGGCCATGCTGGATCTTCGCTATGGTGTGTGGGCTTCTCACTGCGGTGGTTTCTCTTGTTGCGGAGCACAGGGGTAGGCTTCCGGGCTTCAGTAGTTGTGGCGCATGGGCTAAGATGCCCCACAACGTGTAGGACCTTAGTTCCCAGGCCTAGGATTGAACCCGTGTCCCCTACATTGGCGGGCAGATTCTTAACCACTGGACAACCAGGGAAGTCCTATAACAAGCACTTCAAAGGTTCCGTCATCTGTGATTTTCTCACAGTTCGTAGAGGTATTGTTTTTATTTTATACATAAAGAAACTGACATTCAGAAGACTTATGTAATTTGCCCAAATTTATACAGGAGATAAGTGTCGGAGGAGCGATTTAAAACCAAGCCGTCTGGTTCCAAAGCTTAGAGTCTTAATCATTATAGATAGGAGACAGTTTGTGTGACTGCAGAGATTTGGTTCCCTGCAGGAGATGCAGAGTTGGATCTTCAATAGGTTTCCTGTTTTGTTAGAAAACGTGGAGATACTGATGTAAAATACTGAATAGCTCTATGACACAAACTTGGAAATGCACAAACATTTGTGCTTGTATCTTTCTTATTAGTACAAAACATTACTTCAGCTAGATTCTTTCTTCTAATCTCTCTTAGTTTTCTTGCGTGTGTGAGTGCTAAGTCGCTTCCGTCACGTCTGACCCTTTGAGACCCTTTGGACTGCAGCCCGCCAGGCTCCTCTGTCCATGGGATTCTCCAGGCAAGAACACTGGAGTGGGTTGCCACGCCCTCCTCCCTTAGTTTTCTTATCTATTGGCAAATTGATCTCAGCATATGTACTTAGTTTTTGTCAGGATGTGTATACAAATAGCACTTAAATAGCAATCCATTGATGAGAACTTCCATTACATTCTGAGCTGTATTAATTTTTAATGGGCCAAATGCAGACAGGTTCCTGAACAATGCTGAATCATCTTACATCCGGAGATTCATCTTCAAGGATGTGGTGATCTTTCCAGACAGTAAACCAAGTCTCTGAAGAAGGACCGCCGTGGAGGGCCAGTGTAACCATGACTGATGAAGTCATTACAGAAAAGGCAAGAGTTATTTTAGGCTTGTTTTGGGCTTTGATTTTTATGGGTTCTGTTTGTTTTCAAGCACAAGCAGCACAATTTTATTCATATGTTATTTGAAAATTGAGTAGACTGTAAGATCAAAAAGACCTCTGGTCACATAAGAAATTTCCTTCAAGGGGAAAAGAAAATGGGAATTGGTCGCCACATTCCTAAATTATAGACAGGAGTCAAGTACCTATATGCCTTTTACAGTCACGTTTGTATCTTGCACTGCCTTGCTCACCTGCCGAGGGAATCAGTGGTACTGAAAATGCAAAATTCTCTTTTATCTTATGTATGTGAAAGAAATCTGTTAAATAAAAGAGATACTGGGAAGTGGGGCTCTATTTTAGAACAGACTTGGATTTACAGAAGTTATCCCTTCAGATGCTGTGAGGACTTTATTTCTTTGGTAAAACTGGAGTCACCATAAAAATACATACAACAAAAAGATTGAGAAAGCTGGCAAAAAAGCTTACCTAGTAAAATAAACATTAAATTTCTTTTTTATATCTGACTTCAAATGTGTATTTCACCTACCGCCTCATAAAGTTTTGTAACAGGTATCCAACAATTAATTAATAAGGTAAAAATAAGTGAAAATGTTCATGGTAGTGAAATTTTGTATAAGAATATCATATTAGAAACTACATACACATTTATGTGGATTGGAGATCAAAAAAGTAGAAATTTTAATAATTCACTATACCATAAGAAAATTATATTATTTGTGGGTAATCATGACTACCAACCTTCCTAGTATTTTCCTCTCTCTCTCCTCATCTCTTTCTTTCTTCCTCTCCCTCTCTCCCTTCCCCCCACCATGAGAACATTTATAGATCATGAATGCTTGAGAGTACTCATTATGAGGAAAGGAAGAGAGAGCCAAATTTTAAAAGGCTGTCTTTACTTTCTCCCAGACTTAACTCTTCATTATTTAATTATCTGTGCTTGCAAAATTGAATGAGAAAACAAATTTTACCTGAAACTAATTAATTGCATGTCCTTTAATTTGAATGTTCAAATTATTTGATTCAACAATTATTATATACATGTAGAAAGGGAGCTTTAGAAAAAACGTCTCTAAGAATGTACTTCAGTCTTTCTGTTCATTTCTGATCCTTGGACAAAGAGAAAATACTATTAATTGGGCCACTTTTATGACACAAAATATCTTCCTTTATGACAGAAAGATTAACATTGCCTTTATAAAAGCTACAAGACTTTTTGAAAATTATTCATTCTATAAAGAAGAGTCATTACTTGTATCTTGTATTTTATATTTGACTTAGGTAAAATATTTTATAGTTATATTAAATATAATCTTACTGTATACTTGGGAGTCTATAATATTTAAAATACTTTTACCTCTGTTGTTTATTATATATCAAATATATATCTGAAATAGCATATAAAATTTCAGAAGTACACTGTGATACTTATACCCCTTCAGACATTCAACTGGATGTGTTTTTATCTTGAATGTGTGAAGCGTCTTCCTCCTTACCTTAAAGTAGTGGATATCTCTTAACACTGAAACAACAAATTTAGCAGCCAATAGATGGCACTGGAGGTATTCAAAACATACTCTTTATCTTTTCGATTCCATTGAATATGATTATTTCTGAGAGCAAATGACAATTATATCGTTAAATTAAAAACATAGGCATATTCAGAATGTCCATTGTGAAGAAACTCAAACATTTAGCTGTTGCATTCCTGTTCAAAATTTTAGCACCCTGACAATATGAAACAAATTCTTTCTCAACCATGTTGTAACATCAGGGTATCACTCCCAGATATTTTACCACCATCTGCGAGGATTTCTGGGGAAGTCGGAAGCTCACTCAGTATGTATGATATCCACAGAGATTTCATTTTGGTACCATTTTCCTGCTTATGTGATCCTGGTGGGTTGAGGGTTACTGAGAAATGTAGTTAACCTTTCATTACTGGTCCTCACCTGGATCTTTCTAAAGCCAACTTCACAAGTAACCTTTTCTTCTCTAGAGTAAACAAGCCCACAAGATGTTCAATGAGTCACACAGAGTGAAAGAGAAAACGTGTGATAGCCTTCAGCACAGGCCGCAGCGAACGGGGTGATGCATTTATAGGCTGGGACTAATTTCCCTCTAAAATTGGCTGACAATGGGCTTCACTGTGTAACTTGGTACAAAGAGAGCCCACGTGGAGGTCAGTGGAAATGCTGCAAACACAGGAAGCCGAGCTGAAACCATGTCTGTTCCTTAAGTGAGATCCAGTGTCTATGCTCTCTTTGCCTTTTTTGTTCAGTTACATCAAGTGTCTCGTAAAGTCATCTGATATCTTCAGGAAAGTGTTATCAGCATGATGCAGCATCAAACATTATGTCCATTCCATCTTCAGATTACATCCCACCACTTTTCAGAGCTCTGTCTTAAAACTACTGAAGAAGCTATGGGCAGGAGAAGGGGACAACAGGGGATGAGATGGCTGGATGGCGTCACCGACTTGATGGGCATGGGTTTGAGTAAACTCCGGGAGTTGGTGATGGACAGGGAGGCCTGGCGTGCTGCAATTCATGAGGTTGCAAAGAGTCGGACACGACTGAGCGACTGAACTGAACTGAACTGACTGATCGCTTTTAATCTAAAACAAACATAAGTCACTGCTTTATGAAAATTCAACACCATGTGAAACTTACACATAGTTGGAGAAAGACCACATTTCAATCTATTTGCTTATGCACAAAACAATAAAATATTTATTGCATTACAGTATTACAATATTGTAATTTTTGTAATTATAATTTGTAATTACAAATTTATAATGTGCAATTACAATATTGTAATTACAATACTGTAATTGTAGTAATACAATATTGTATTATAATATTGCAATAATATTACAATAAAAACAAGCAATAAAATATTTATTGTTATTTGATGTGCTGATATTCTGTTAATACTAATATAGTTTCTTTTATATGAGACATCACCATGAAGTAATTGGATACATGTATTTATATTCATATGTGTATTTCATGATGATTATGTATTTCATGTATAAGCAATGTGTCTGGAGGGCCCAAAACAGTGCCTGGTTATTTTTATTTTATTTTAATTTTTATATTACATTACATTGTTAATAGCTGATTACCAGTGTTGTAACAGTTTCAGGTGATCAGCAAAGGGGCTCAGCCATAGGTATCCTTGTGTTGAGTCTCCCCTAGACTCCCCTCCCATTCAAGTGCCTGATCATTTATAGAGTATCTATTAAAACAGGTTATACGACAAACAGCTGAAATAGTGTGTTACCAGAAAAATACCAAATGTGTACTTTTACCAATAATGTCTGTTCACCTCCCTTCAGTTTATTAAAACCATTCGTCTTTAATACCTGGTTTAAGAAATTCTCTCTATACTATTTCTCATAGGAGTATTTAGTGCCCTAGAAATCCTTGCTAAATCTGGTCAGATTCCCTAACTTCTTATAGCCACACTAGCTTTATATGTTATACAAGGGGTAGGATAAATTTTAATTCTTCCCAACAAGATTAGATGCATTTTCATGAGTTCTGTGTTATATGCAATTGAAATAAGGCAATTATTTAATGTACATAAGGATGTTTGAAGTTCTTATATAAAGCAGGGAACACATTAGGGGAATGTCCACAGGTGATACTAAAAGACTTCTGGAATTCTATAAGGGGAAATTCCTACAGAGTCCTGAACTGTGGCCTGCAGACACTTTTATATTTAATACAACAGTGATTATGAGGCTTGGAGATCTAGATTGACAACATGCATCTTGAGGTCTGCATTTTAATCTCAATGATATTTCCCTTTCTAAAATCACTAGCTTCACCTTTTCAATAAAGAAATAAGGCAGATCACAATTATGCTCTTCTTCTACAAATTAAGTTGAAATATTAGAGCAAAGAGTGTGGAATTGTCTTAGAGTTTAACAGCGAATATTCAGCTATCACAGTATAGGTTTGTAAGTAAGATGTTTGTTGCATATGAATGAAAAAATGAATGAATGGACGAATAGGGGCACTATACAAGCCAAACGACTTTGTGCCAAATTTGGTGACAGGAAGTGACTCAAACTAAGAGGAAATAGGGAATCTGATTGGCAATTTCTAATTCAGTTTACAACAACAAAATAAATGTCAAACAAAGCTACAAATCATCTTCATATTCCAGGATAAAACATATAAATCAGAGATGTTTTCCTATCTGTGGTTTTAAACCTAATGTTTAATGAGCCCCAAGTTTAGTCAGGAAGCCAAGAAATTATAAGCGATGACTTTGTGTGAGTAAGTTATCCAAGTTCTGAAGCCCTCAGCCATCTTGTTAGCATAATAATTTTACCTACCTCATAGGGACATTTTGAGAATTCTATTTAAAAATGCATGTACTCACTGCTATGTTTAAAATGGATAACCAACAAGGACCTATTGCAGAGCACATGGAACTCTGTTCAGTATTATATGTCAGCCTGGATGGGAGGGGAGTTTAGGGGAGAATGGATACATGTATATGAGTCCCTTAACTGATCATCTGAAACCATCACGTCGTTTGTTAATCAGCTATACCCTGATACAAAATAAAAAGTTATAAATGCATGTCAAATGGTGCAACTACAATTGATTAACAGTTTAGCAATATCTCAGTAAGTTAAACATACTTAGACATATGATTCAAAAATTCTACTCTTAAGAATCTACCCCAAATAATTGGGGTACAAATAAAATACAAATAAAAACTTGTATACAAGTGTTCATAACAGCATTATTCACAATAATCCAAAGAACAGAGGCAAGGCATATGTCCATCAACCAACGAATGAGTAAATGAAATATGACATATATATATACAAATGAATGTTATTAAGGCATAAAAAGAACTGAAGTATTAATATCTGCTATAACATAGAGGAACCTTGAAAACTTGCTAAATGAAAGAAACTAAGTCACATATTACATGATTTCATGTAGGGGAAATATCTGTAACAGGTAACCACTATGCTGAAGAAGCTGAAGTTGAATGATTCTGTGAAGGCTACAAGACCTTCCAGAACTAACACCAAAAAAATTTTAAAAAGATGTCCTTTCTATCATAGGGGACGGAATGCAAAAGTAGGAAGTCAAGAAATACCTGGAGTAACAGGCAAGTTTGGCCTTAGGAGTGAAGGGGAGCAAAGGCTAAGAGGTTTCCCAAGAGAATGCACTGGGCTTAGAGGACAGCCTCTTCCAACAGCACCAGAAATCACCTACACATGGACATCACCAGATGATAAACGCCGAAATTAGATTGGTTATATCCTTTGCAGACAAAGATGGAGAAGCTCTACACAGTCAGCAAAGAAAAAAAAAAGACCTAGAGCTGACTGTGGCTCAGATCAACAGCAACTTACTGCAAAACTCAGGCTTAAATTGAAGCGAGTAGGGAAAACCACTAAGCCATTCAGGTATGATCTAAATCAAATCCCATATGATTATACAGCGGAGATGATGAGCAGATTCAAGAGATTAGCTCTGGTAGACAGAATGCCAGAAGAACTATGGACAGAGGTTCGTAACATTGTACAGGAAATAGGGACCAAAACCATCCTCAAGAAAAAGAAATGCAAGAAGGCAAAGTGGTTGTCTGAGGAGGCGTTACAAACAGATGAGAAAAGAAGAGCAGTGAAAGGCAAAGGAGAAAGGGAAAGATGTACGCATTTGAATGCAGAGTTCCAGAAAATAGCAGGAGAGATAAGAAAGCCTTCTTTAGTGAAAAATGCAAAGAAATAGAGGAAAACAATAGAATGGAAAGACTAGAGATCTCTTCCAAAAAATAATTGAAGATACCAAGAGACCATTTCATGCAAAGATGGGTACAATAAAGGACAGAAAAGGTAAGGACCTAACATAAGCAGAAAATATTAAGGAGGCGTGACGAAAGTACACAGAAGAACTATACATCAAAGGTCTTAATGACCCAGATGCCACAATGATGTGATTCCTCAGGTAGAACCAAACATCCTGAAGTGTGAAGTGGGCCTTAGGAAGTATTACTACCAACAAAGCTAGTGAAGGTGATGGAATTCCAGCTGAGCTATTTCAAATCCTAAAAGATGATGCTGTTAAAGTGCCGCACTCAATATGCCAGCAAATTGGGAAAACTCAGAAGTGGCCACAGGACTGGAAAAGGTCAGTTTTCATTCCAATCTCAAAAAAAGGCAATGCCAAAAATGTCAAAGTAAAGCACAATTCCATTCATTTCGCATGCTAGCAAGGTAATACTCAAAGTACTACAAACCAGGCTTCAATAGTATGTGAACCGAGAACTTTCAGATGTACAAACTGGTTTTAGAAAAGGTGGAAGAACCAGAGATCAAATTGCCAACATCTGTTGGGTGATAGAAAAAGCAAGGGAACTCCAGAAAAACACCTACTTCTGCTTCTTTGACTACACTAAAGTCTTTGACTGTGTGGATTACAACAAACTCTGGAAAATTCTTAAAGAGATGGGAATACCAGACCACTTTACCTACCTCCTGAGAAACCTGTATGCAGGTCAAGCAGCAACAGCTAGAATCAGACAGAACTGGTTAAAAATTTGGAAAGGAGTAAGTCAAGGCTGTATGTTGTCACCCTCCTTATTTATCTTATATGCAGAGTACATGCAAAATGCCATGCTGAATGACCCACAAGCTGGAATCAAGATTGCTAGGAGAAATATCAATAATCTCAGATGTGCAGATGATATGACTTTAATGGTAGAAAGCAAAGAGAAACTAAAGAGTCTCTTGAAGCAGGTGAAAGAGGAGAGTGAAAAAGTTGGCTTATAACTCAACATTAAAAAAACTAAGATCAAGGTAGCCAGCCAGTCCTATAACTTCAAGGCAAATAGATGGGGAAACAATGAAAACAGTGGCAAAATCTTATTTTCTTGGGCTCCAAAATCACTGCAGAGAGATACTGTAGCCACAAAATTAAAAGACACTTGCTTTTTGGAAGAGAAGTTATGACAAACCTAGGGAGCATATTCAAAAGCAGAGAAACCACTTTGCCAACAAAGGTCTGTAGAGTCAAAGCTATTGTTTTTCCAGTAGTCATATATGGATGTGACAGTTGGACCATAAAGAAGGCTGAGCACCAAAGAACTGATGTTTTCAAATCGTGGTGTTGGAGAAGACTCTTGAGAGTCCCTTGGACTGCAAGGAGATCAAGAGTCAATCCTAAATATTTTCTGGAAGGACTGAAGCTGAAGCTGCAATACTTTGACCATGTGTTGCCAAGAGCTGACTCTTTGACAAAAAGACCCTGGTGCTGGTAAAGATTGAGGGCAAGAGGAGAAGGGGGTAACAGATGAGATGGTTGGATGGCATCCCTGACACAATGGATATGAGTTTGAGCAAACTCCAGACGATGGTGAAGGCAGGGAAGACTGATGTGTTGCAGTTCATGGGGTCACAAAGAGTCAGACATGGCTTCGCAACTGAACAATAACCCATAATAGGTAAATTCATAGAGACAGAAAGCAGATTAAGAGTTGGCAGGGGCTGGGTGGAGAGAGGAGTAAGGACTTGTAGCTAATGGGCATGGAGTTTCCATTTGTGACAATGAAAAATTTTAGGAACTAGTTAATCTTGGTTGTATTCTCACCATTTTGAATGTATTTAGTGCCACTGCATTACACATTCTAGAATGGTTGGAAAGATAAATTTTAAGTTATGTGCACTTTACTAAGATTATAAAAAATAACAAGAAAAAAAGTATGTGTTAAAAGTTCTGAACTCTCAATACTAACCTATTGACACAGTTTTGAACTTGCCATGTTTCTTTGTTATATGCTTCATATGTAAAGATGAAGAATCATTCAAAGGAATACTGGAAAAGCACTGTATGCTAGTGAAACCACAATGATGCTATAGCTTTGCATCTGAATTTTATATCAACTAACTAGTCAAACCTGTATCGTAAAGAGTTCAATGTCTAGTAGAGTTTTGTTCAGCTTAGTACAGTCACTCAGTCATGTCCTACTTTTTGCGACCCCATGGACTGCAGCATGCCAGGCTTCCCTGTCCATCACCAACTCTCAGAACTTGCTCAAACTCATGCCCATGGAGTTGGTGATGCCATTCAACCATCTCGTCCTCTGTCATCCCCTTCTCCTCCCACCTTCAATCTTTCCCAGCATCAGCATCTTTTCCAATGAGTCAGTTCTTCACATCAGGTGGCCAAAATATTGGAGTTTCAGCTTTAGCATCAGTCCTTCCAATGAATATTCAGGACTGGTTTCCTTTAGGATGGACTGGCTGGATCTCCTTGCAGTCCAAGGGATTCTCAAGACTCTTCTCCAACACCACAGTTCAAAAGCATCAATTCTTCGGCGTTCAGCTTTCTTCACAGTCCAACTCTCACATTCATACATGACCACTGGAAAAACCATAGCCTTGACTAGACAGTTCTTTGTTGGCAAAGTAATGTCTCTGCTTTTTAATATGCTGTCTAGGTTGGTCATAACTTTCCTTCCAAGGAGTAAGCATCTTTTAATTTCATAGCTGCAATCACTCTCTGTAGTGATTTTGGAGCCCCCCCAAAATAAGTCTGACACTGTTTCCCCTGTTTCCCCATCTATTTCCCTTGAGGTGATGGGACCAGATGCCATGATCTTAGTTTCCTGAATGTTGAGCTTTAAGCCAACTTTTTCACTGTCCTCTTTCACTTTCATCAAGAGGCTTTTTAGTTCCTCTTCACTTTCTGCCATAAGGGTGGTGTCATCTGCATATCTGAGGTTATTGGTATTTCTCCTGGCTACTACATCCCATATTTAAGTGCTAGCCACTCAGTGTTGTTTTTCTGAGAACTGGTTTATTTGAAGGATACTCTTGCTTTTTATCATGCCTTAATGGAGAAACTTCTCCGCTAGCATCTCAAGGACAGCCAGTCCTGGTTTTTGCTACTCCGGGGTCATCAATAGAAAAGTCTAACACTGATCAGGATCTACTCACTGATGAGCAGATATTAAAAATTAGATGACTGAATGAGAACTATGGATTCTGTCCTTGTCATTTCCAAAGACAATGAATCCTCTCTGAATAAAACAGGCCATAGACTAAGGGTGTTCCCAAACCCCCATCCTTGTCCCTCCTGCTGGCACGCTCCTTCATGCCTGATGGCTTACCTTGCACACAGCTGTCCCTCAGTAAAGGTTCAAATAATAGACACTTGAACTCTGGGTAGAAAAACCCCCTCTGTGAAAATGTTGCTTCTAATCATATCTCTCATCTTAAAATGATATCCCAATTTCCAGTGTGTAACTAGTACTTAGAGTCAGAAGTGTGGGCAATTCTATCTTGAAAGATATGCCTTAGATACAGATTTAATAATAATGTGTCACTAATATACATTTCAACCACTACCATATTCCTGAATGTATCTAAACTTTGAAAAAATTCTTGCTCATCTTTACCTTCTCACTGAAACTGCTCACTTGATAAAGACATCCTTTCCTAATAGAGGCTAGGCTAAGCACACCTCAGGTATGTACAGATTAACGGTTAGGGCAAGGAATGATCATCCATTATTTCAGAAGTGATGTTCAAGAATGTCTTTTCTAAATCATTTGGCATTAAAAGAAAAGCCAAATATTTCCCAAGACTAGGTTAGAAAATTTTGATTATACCATATGATTAGTGGATAATTATTCTCTTGCTTTAATTTAATATCATTTACTTTAAAAAATCAGGGGTGGGGGGAAGGTGAATAGAGATAAGGAAAAATGCATATGTACATGTCAGTCACTGGAGAAGGGAATGGAAAACCACTTCAGCATTCTTATTTTGAGAACTCCATGAGCAGTATGAAAAGGCATAGATATGACACTGAAAGATGAACCCAATATGTGTCCAACATGCTACTGGACAAAAGTGGAGAAATATCTCCAGAAGAAATGAAGAGGCTGACCAAAGCAGAAATCAAGCCTAGTATGGATGTACTGGTGGTGAAAGTAAAGTCTGATGCTGTAAAGAATACTGCATAGGAAATTGGAATGTAAGATCCATGAATCTAGGTAAATTGGAAGTGGCCAGGTAGCAGAGGGCAAGAGTGAATATCGACATTTTAGGAATCAGTGAACTAAAATGGATGGGAATGGGTGAATTTAACTCAGATGACCATTATATCTACTACTGTGGGGAAGAACTCTGTAGAAGAAATGGAGTAGCCCTCATAGCCAACAAAAGAGTCCGAAATGCAGTACTTGGGTACAATCTCAAAAATGACAGAATGATCTCTGTTCATTTCCAAGGCAAGTCATTCAGCATCACAATAATACAAGTACATGCCCCAACCAAAAATGCCAAAGAAGTTGAATTTGAACAGTTCTATGATGACTTACAAGACCTTCTAGAGCTAACACCAAAAAAAGATGTCCTTTTCATCATAGGGGGCTGGAATGCAAAAGTAGGAAGTCAAAAGATACCTGGAGTAACAGGCAGGTTTGGCCTTGGAGTACAAAATGAAGTAGGGCAAAGGCTAATAGAGTTTTGCCAAGAGTATACAATGGTCATAGCAAGCACCCTCCTCCAACCACACAAAAGACAACTCTACACATGGACATCAGCAGATGGTCAATACCGAAATCAGATTGATTATATTCTTTGCAGCTAAATATGGAGAAGTTCTACATAGTCAGCAAAAACAAGACCAGAAACTGACTTTGGCTCAAATCACCAGCAAGCTATTGTAAAACTCAGGCTTAAAGAAAGTAGCGAAAATACCATTCAGGTATGACCTAAATCAAATCCCTTACAATTTTGCAGTGGAAGTGACAAATAGATTCAAGAGATTAGATTTGATTGAGTGTCAGAAGAACTATGGATGAAGGTTCATACCATTGCATAGGAGGCAGTGATCAAAACCATCCCCAAGAAAAAGAAATGCAGAAAGGCAAAACAGTTGTCTGAGGAGGGCTTACAAATAGTTGAGAAAGAGGGGGAAAGGATAAAGGAAAAAACGGAAAGGATAAAGGAAAGATATATCCATCTGAATGCAGAGTTCCAAAGAATAGCAAGGAAAGGTAAGAAAGCCTTTTTAATTGAATAATGCAAAGAAATAGAGGAAAACAATAGAATGGAAAAGACTAGAGATCTCTTCAAGAAAATTGGAGATACCAAGGGAACATTTCAGGCAAAGATGGGCACAATAAAGAACAGAAGTGGTACGGACCTAACAGAAGTAGAAGAGATTAACAAGAGGTGGCAAGAATACACAGAAGAGCTATAAAAAAATGACCCAGATAACCACAATGATGTGATCACTGACCTAGAACCAGACACCCTGTAACATGAAGTCAAGTATGCCTTAAGAAGCATTACTAAAAATAAAGGTATAGAGGTAACAGAATAGCAGAGCTATTTCACATCCTAAAAGATGATGCTGTGAAAGTGCTGCGCTCAATATGCCAGCAAATCTGGAAAACTCAGCAGTGGCCACGGGGCTGGAAAAGGTCAGTTTTCATTCCAATCCCAAAGGAAGGCAATGCCAAAGAAGATTCAATCTACCACACAATTCCACTCATTTCACATGCTAGTAAGGTAATGCTCAAAATCCTTTAATCCAGGCTTCCATGGTATGTGAGATGAGAACTTCCAGATAAACAAATGGATTTAGGAAAGGCAGAGGAACCAGACGTCAAATTGCCCACATCTGTTGGATCATAGAAAATGCAAGGGAATTCCAGAAAAACCATCTACTGCTGATTCATTGACTATGCCAAAGTCTTTGACTGTGTAGATCACAATAAACTGAGAAATTCTTAAAGAGATAGGAATGCCAGACCACCTTACCTGCCTCCTGAGAAATCTGTATGCAGGTAAAGAAACAATAGTTAGAACTGGATGTAGAAGAACAGACTGGTTCAAAATTTGGAAAGGAGTACATCAAGACTGTATATTGTCACCCTATTTATTTAACTTATATGCAGAGTATATCATGCAAAATGCCAGGCTGGATGACTCACAAGCTGGAATCAAGATTGCCAGGAGAAATATCAATAACCTCAGATATGCAGATGACACCCAAATAATGGCAGAAAGTGAAGAGGAACTAAAGAGCCTCTTGATGTGGGTGAAAGAGGAGAGTGAAAAAGCTGGCTTAAAACTCAACATTCAAAAAACTAAGATCATGGCATCCAATCCCATCACTTAAAGGCAAATGGAAGAAGATAAAATGGAAATAGTGACAGACATTATTTTCTTGGGTTCCAGAATCACTGTGGATATGACTGCAGCCATGCAGCCAAAAGATTCTTGCTCCTTGGAAGAAAAGCTATGACAAACCTAGAGACAATATTAAAAAGCAGAGATATCACTTTGCTGACAAAGGTCTGTATAGTCAAAGTTGCGGTTTTTCCAGTAGTCATGCACAGATGTGAATTGGATTGTAAAGAAGGATGAGTGCCTAATAGTCGATGCTTTCAAACTGTGGTGGTGGAGAAGGCCATTTCCAGTCCCTTGGACAGCAAGGAGATTAAATCAGTCAATCCTAAAGGCCTGAATACTCATTGGAAGGACATTAGCTCAAACTGAAGGTGCAATGCTTTGGCTACCTGATTCAGAGAGCTGATTCATTGGAAAAGACCCTAATGCTGGGAAAGACTGAGGGCAGGAGAAGCAAAGCGATCACAGAGGATGAGATGGCTGGATCTCATCATTGAGTCAATGGGCAAGAGTGTGAGCAAATTGTGGGAGATGGTGAAGGACAAGGAAGCTGCAGTCCACGGGGTCACAAAGAGTTGGACACGACTGAGCAACTGAACAACATGTCAGTCAAACATTCCTGAATTCCTTGACTTATTTTGGCATATATATTCTGATTTTCATAAAAATGATCAACTGCAGAAGCCATCTTTCATGTAACCATCCCTAAAATGCCTCCATAAGAGTAGAGACTTACTGAATTCAAGCTTAAAGAAAATGCATGCTTGACTTAGGCTGGCTCGGACTGCTATAACAAAATGTCACATACTAAGTAGTTTACAAGCAACAGAAATGTACTGCTCACAGTTCTGGAGACTGAAAATCTAAAATCAAGATAGCAACATGGTCGCCTTCCGGAGAGGGCCCTCCTTCTGGTTCATGGCTGATGCCTTCTGTCTGTTTCCTTAGATAGTAGCTGGAGCTGAGTATCTCTCTGGAGCTGCATTTATAAGGCACCAACTTGATTCATGATGGCTCCATCCTCGTGGCGTATTCGTCTCCCCAAAGCCCCACCTACTAACACCATTACACAGGGCGTTAGCACTCCAATACGTGAATTTTAGGGGAACACACTCGGACAACTACACTTACCAAAATTACATAATAGAACTAGAATGAAAACCCAGGACTTAACCAACCAATGCTCTTTAATTTCAATAGGTTTAGGTAAGAAATAGCTTTCCTGATTGGGAAATTTCAAGTATATTGTTTACATGAGTGTATGCACGCATAGGTGTGCACATGTTCAGGGTCTACTATAATGTGGGGGGGGGGGAAGGATGTGTGTAAGAGCTATGACTAAGACACAATTCCTGCCCTCAGAACTCTTTTTTTTTTTTTTTGCCTTAGAAGCAGTTAAAGAAGACATTTTCGTTTCTGTAGAAGCAGCTTTGATTATACTTGCTTAAACACTAAAATGCAAAAGGTGTCATCAAGTGAAAAATTCCCTTGTCTTCTGGGCAACTCAGTAGTTCCTTTATCCATACCTAATTGACTTCTTTCTAAATTTCCCACTAAAGTCATTTCAAGTTCCCTCTAATCTTCTCAAATGGTATGATCTATCCTTTCTTCTTTCCTACAAGCAGACAACCCCTGCACTGACTTTATTGAGACTGAGGTCGTCGGATCAGAGCTCCCTCAACCATCTTCCCTTTGTGCCAGCACTGTCCCCCAGTTATCGCCCGGTGTCTGTACCTCCTCTCCCTAGGAAGTGTCCTTTCTGAACTAAGCTTTCTCGTTAGTACCGTCCTGTGCTATTTCTACATTTGCACCTCCCAACCCCTGTGTCTTCTTCTGCCCTGTTCTGAGTTACAGGAGACCAACCTCTTCAGACCTCACTCAGCCACTCACACGCTCTGATTTTCAGTCGGGTTTGGACCACGGCAAGCAGTGAAAGCAAGTGAGAGAGTGAGAGAAAGAAGGTGCCAGCCAGTTTATTCCCCCACGCCTGTGTCTTTTCTTAACTCCCATGGATAACCTTCTTCCTCTGCTTCAGCTGTCACTTGGACTTGGCTAAATCATTCATCTCCTCCACCCCATGGCCTCTCAGGCCAAGAGGGGGAGTTCCTACCAGACACATCCCTGGGTACTTCACCAATCCTACTAACTCCTTTAATTCTGTTCATGTCTCTGGAGATGCTCCTCCCTTTTAAGTAAACCCTTTTGAATGTACCATCTGAATCCAGGAGGCACTCTGAATAATCCAAGCTTCTTTTATCTTCTCTATGTCCAAGTTGCAACCCTCCTTCTCATTTTATCTTGCTCACAGTTTTACATTTTTTGCTATCATTGACTTATGAATATGTTCAAATGTGAACAGGATTGGGACACACACTCTCATCCTTCTGTCTCTTTCAACCCTATCTTCACTGAGTTGACTAGAAACATTAAAATGTGTTATCTGCTTACCCAACCATTTTAACATAATCACAGCTTATTTCTTACTAAGATGTAAAAAGATAACAAAAAATAAATGCTCAGCCTAACAAACTGATGGAAAACAAACACTCTGCAAACCGCACTCAGATCAAGACATGGAAACAACAGGTTCCCACAAATTTCCTCCAGAGACCTTCCTGATCATACTCCACTCCTTACTTCCTGAATTAATAGCTATCCTGAGTTTTATAGTATTTACTTCCGTTCCTTACTTTAAAGTTTTATTACCTAAATATATGGCAAAAGGTTAATTTTGTTGTTCTTGAATTTTATATAAATGAAAACATACAGTACTTTTTTTATCTGTATTGACTTCTTACCCTGAATATTGTTTTTAAGATTCATAAATGTTTTGTGTGTATATATATATATATATATATAATATATATGCAGTTTATTTTAATTGCTGTTTAGTATTTAATCATACAAATATACTATAATCTATTTTACAGTTATTGGACATTTTGATTGTAGTTTTGAATTATACACTATGGACCTTCTAGTATACCTATCCTAGTAAACATATGTGAGTGTTTCTACGGATGCAAATGAAACAGGCTGTGCCATATTATACTAAATATATTATATGGCTATACTAAATGTAGCCAATTGTTTTCCAATGTGATTTTAACAGTTTACACTTCCACCAGCAAACTGTGAAAATCTCTGTTGATATATGTCATTGCCAACACTTGCTATTATCACACTATTTAATTTTTGCCATTCCATTCATCAATGAGTCACATCTTATTATGATTTTAGTTTGCATTTATTTTTCTGATTATTAGTAATATTGAGCATTTTTGAAGTACTTAAGAATTTTGCACATTTTTCCTTCCTTTTTGCCCTTATTACGTTTTAAGAATTTTTAGTATATTCTGAATATGAGATGATATTGATTACATGTGTTGCAGATAACTTTTTTCCTATTTGTACGTTGCACAGTGGAAAGGATTTAAAATTGGTAACCACCATCCAACTTCCTATTTCTATTTCTTCTTGGTTAGATAATTGACGCACTTTTTATATCCTTTACTCTTTAAGTAATATCCTTTGATAAACAAGTTCTTAATTTCCTTGTAAAACACTAAAACTAGTTTTAGTTACTAAAACTAGTTTGTGGTATCTTGTAAGTGCTTACTAAATATCTGCTACTTAAAAACTTTTTTTTTTTTTTTTTTTTAGAAATGCCTCTTCTATAATTAAGGTGGATTTTTCTCTCAGAGAACTTCCTGAGCTTATGTGTACTATTCATATTTAGATTTTCTCCTTTGACACTGAGATGGTCAGCATTGGGAAAGAGTGCAAATGAAATGCATGAATATGAATGGTTTGTTTTTAAATACGTATTTAGGTACAAAAAAGGGATAAAATTAGATATAGCTTCTGAAATTATACGTGAAATAAGTATACAGTCAGTATATAGACTACTTCACTCAATCATAGATAACGTTAGCTTAAAAATATTAAACTAAAGCTACAAAAGTTACATAGTGAATCATCATAGTGAAGTTATTTGAATCAGTAATGTTCAATGTATTACAAAATACCTTTTTTGATGTATCGTTCTAAAATAAGTAAAATTTGTGTAAACAGGACAGTACTAGTATTTATACTTCAAGTGATTTTATTCTTTCTAAAAAATATTAAAGAAAAGAAATCAAAACTCCAACTCCTCTGAACACCCCCATAAAAATACTAATAATAAACAGCTGATGGGATTTCACTTCACAGTAACTCTTCTCTAAACACTCTGATCCCAGGTAAGAATAACATATATTTCATGGTGCAGTTCTTAGAATAATGAATGAAAGGCAGATATGCTGATTAAATGTGTACCACCATAAACAGCCTACATGTTAGAAGCATCCCATTTACCATGTAGATTTAGCACACCTTCAGAAAAGCCCTCAAGAATTAGAGTGAAAGATCGACATGCTAAGTTGCAGCAGTGCAAATAAGAAAAAAAAACCAGAGGAGGTAAGGATATAAAAATATTATCCATAATATATCCAGAAGAAATACAAGTAGGAAGTTTGATGGAGGCCACCAATTTAAAATCCTTTCCACTGTGCAAATAGCAAGATCTTAGAATCATGTATCTGAAAGCCCACAACTTAAACCTCTCAAGCTATTCCCAGGCTCACCAGGGGTGGGAGAAATAACCACTGAGAAAACTGTCAAATTAGAAACCAATTTGTAGAAATTAATGAGACTATTTTGGGATTAAAATCTCCAGGAGGTTGCAGGCATGACAAAGCTGGTGGTAACAATTTTCTGGTGTGCATGCTTAAGAATGTGGGTTTTGCTTCCTGACCACATTCAGGACACTACCTATGAAGCATATAGTTGCCTGGCTCTTGGAATCACCTAGGACCTTTCCCAGCAACTGAAAGGAAGAAGTAAGTGTAAATGTCCTTTTCACCCACAAATGTACTAATTTTCCACTGCCAGCTTCATTGCCCTCAATTCACTGGCAAGGGCATGTTTGAGCCTTATTTAAATATGTAATGACTTTCTTTGTTATTTATTTCTTAGAGCTTTCAGGTTGGTGAGTAGCATGTGACTAAATGCTTGATGCTTGTCTGAGTTATCCAAACATTCCCAGTCCCTCCTGACCTTGTTTCTTATTCATTCATTCACTCACCAGATCTCTGTTAGGCACTGCCAATGTACTAGGCATGAAGTTCAATGTAAGGTATGCTGGTGAATCAAATAGACATTCTCCATGGTTTTATAGAATTAAAAGTTCAAGGATGATTATTCCATTCCTGTAGCTTTTCTGTTCTCTCCTCCTCCCTAGTAGTATTTTCCATGGCACTTATTATTACTTGGCACACAAGACATTTTTCAATAAACTGTGTTAAATCAAGGCAATCAAGTGGTCATAAAGGGCACTTGCAGCTCAGAAATTAAAGTTGCTAATGTTGAGGTCCTTCCTTTCCTTTCCTCTGCCCCTTCCTCCCTTCCTTCTGCTACCGTGACTGCAAGAAGACTCCCAATGGAATGGTCATCTGCTTTTTATCAGGGATATTAATGTTGTTCTCCATTAGTGTAGAGAACCACGTGCTGATTCTGTTCTCGCAGAGGGAAAACCAAACAGAAGAAAGCATGATTAGAAGTTACTAATTTACTATTAGGGCTCGCCAGGTGGCACTTGTGATAAAGAATCTGCCTGCCAATGCAGGAGACACAAGAAATGTGGGTTTGATCCCTGGGTTGAGAAGGTCCCTTGGAGTAGAAAATGGCAACCCATTCCAGTATTCTTGCCTGGAAAATTCCATGGACAGAGGAGCCTGGTGGGCTACAGTCCATGGGGCTGCAAAGAGTCAGATATGACTGAGCACACACGTACACAATTTACCATCAAGAGAAAATATTCTCATTATTGTGCTAGTTGCCACATATATCTGACAGTAAGAGTTCAAGTACCTATCGTTTATTCTTCCAATGATCCTTAACATGACTTTGGGTTTGTTAATCTCTTTAATATTTATTGATTATATTTTACAACAGATTCATTTTAGTTATGTAAATAATATTCACAAATATGAAAAGTGCAGGATACTGATTTTATCAGCGGAATATGTGTGGAATTATTTTGTCTTTGGAATGAATTTATTGATATGATCTTTGGACTATTAGACATTGTGCTCAGTTCTAGAACATTTTTTTAAATTAAAAATAATTTAATTGGCTGTCTTTTGCTTACAATCTTGCATGCTGACCTTCAGCATTATACAAACCAAGAACTTCCAGATGTCCAAGCTGAGTTTAGAAAAGGAAGAGAAACCAGAGATCAAATTGCCAACATTTGCTAGATCATAAAGAAAGCTAGGGAATTACTGAAAAACGCCTAACTCTGTTTCATTGACCACTCCAAAATCTTTGGTTGTGTGGATCATAATAAACTGTTGAAAACTCTTAATGGCAATACCAGCCCATCTTACCTGTCTCCTAAGAAACCTGTATGCAGGTCAAGAAGCAACAGTTAGAGCCATGTGTGGAGTAACTGAGAAAGGAGTACAACACAGCTGTCTGCTGTCACCCTGTTTACTTAATCTATATGCTTCGCACCTCATGAGAAATGCTGGGCTGGATGAGTTACAAGCTGGAATCAAGATAGGCAGGAGAAACATCAACAACCCGATGTGCAGATGATACCACGCTGAAGGCAGAAAGCCAGGAGAAACTAAAGGCCTCTTGATGAGGGTGAAGGAGGAGAGTTAAACAGCTGACTTAAAACTAAATATTGAAAAAACTAAGATCATGGCATCTGGCCCCATGACTTCAAGGCAAATAGAAGGGGAAAGGTGGAAGTAGTGACAGATTTCTTCTTCTTGGGCTCTAAAATCACTGTGGATGGTGACTGCAGCCATGAAATCAGAAGAAATTTGCTTCTTGGCCTGAAAGCTATGACACACATAGGCAGTGTGTTGAAAAGCAGAGGCATCACTCTGCGACAAAGGTCCATATAATCAAGGCTATGGTCTTCCTAGTAGTCACGTACAGTTGTGAGAGCTGGACCATAAAGAAGGTGGAGTGTGGAAGAATTGATGCCTTTGAACTGTGGTGCTGGAGAAAACTCCTGAGAGTCCCTGGGACAGCAAAGAGATAAAACTAGTTAATCTTAAGGGAAATCAACTTTGAATACACGTTGGAAGAACTGATGCTGAAGCTGAAACTCCAGTATTTTGGTCATCTGATATAAACAGCTCACTCATTGGAAAAGTCCCTGATGCTGAGAAAGACTGAGGGCAGGAGAAGAGGGCATCAGAGGATGAGATGGCTGGATGATATTACCACTGCAATGGACATGAACTTGTGCAAACTTTGGGAGATGGTGAGGGACAGGGAGGCCTGCTGTGCTGCAGTCCATGGGGTTGCAAAGAGTCAGACATGACTGGGCAACTGAACAACGTCTGAATACAAATAAATATAAAATGAGTTGATATCAATTTATGTTTACTAAGTTATCTGATTTTGTTTTAAAAATACAGCTCATGTTACATTGAACCAGATGATACAATCTCCAAATGATGATGATTTTAAAAACGAAGACGTGGAAAGGTAATAGAATGCTAAGAAAAACTGTGATACTACACCCACGAACCTGCCGTGATTTGTGGGCCATCCCTGCATGAACATCTATACCCTATGTGGTTGTAGGGTGAAAGATTAGACCTGAAGGTGAGTCAAGTTCAGTCAAGCTTGGAAAAGAAGAGAGTGTTCTTTGGAGAGTTTGAGAATATAAGGTAGTTTATTTACCATGTAAAAGTCCCAGACATGCAGAGAAGAGTAGGAATAAAGGGAAGCAGAGAAATAGAACAAATTAATTTGTAGATGAAGATGTGTGAAAGATTGAGGGATACGGCAGCTTGTACTTTCACAGAACTGAAAATGACCGGGGTGTGAGGCATGGTGGGACTGTCAGTTTTAACTTTTCAAACAGAAGTCTGTCTCATATGAGGCCCTCTAAAAATATTCACTTCATGAATGAATACTGGCAATTCAATTGTAATGTCAATCCAGACAGTAGAAGACCAGAACTTTCGACTAGTGGCCCAAATACACTGTAAGATGATATATAAGGCTATGAACGGTGCCTGATACAGAAAGTTTTATATAACTGTGGGCTGTTAGTATCATACCTATTTTTATTATCATTGCTTGCATGACTAATATTCGTTGGTTGGTTTGGAAAAAAGTAACATTCTTTGGTGGGAAATACAGTCTTTTGAAAGGAGCATGGCTTGATCTTGATGAGTGGCATACACTTGGAAAGCTTGACTACTTTGGCAATATTAGCGAATGCTAAGAAACCTTACCTACATTGTAAAAACACACTAGATTGCCTCACTTAGGAAAATTAACTTGATTTTTTCACCTATACAGTGACCCCATAAGATACTGGAAGGAAGTAGTCTCTATTCTGTTAATTCTTTCAGTTGCCACTTTGAAAAAAATAATTTATATCATCAATTCAAGAAATACATTTATGTGTTCAAATAACAGTTCATGATAAGCTCGCAAATATCTACGTATAACTAAAGGTAGTAATTGTCCCTAATTTAGAGAGGGGTAAAACGAATCTCAGAGGTTACGGATGCTGAGACTAATACTAAGATCCTTTGCTACCTAGTTTTTTCTTTTATTCTTAGTGAACAATAAGTATTTAAGTAATCTTTTCTAGGGAATTTAATCCCATTTAAGAAATAGGGGTTCCCCCACCCCCCCACCCCCCATTTTTGCTCTGCTGACTCAGCAAGGTGAAGAGGAAAAGGCCCAAAAGAGGACAACACACTTGATAGAAATTAATTCTTTGACTATCTTAGTCCATTCAGGCTGCTACAACATAAATAGATTGGGTGGCTTATAAGCAACAAAAAAATTATTTTTCACAGTTCTGGAGGCTGGGAAGTCCAAGGTCAAGGGGCCAGCATAATCAGTATGTGATGACATCACTTCCTGGCTCATGGGTGGTGGCCTTCTTCCTGAGTACTGGCAAGGTGGAAGGGACAAGGGAGCTCTGTCTTGGCCAATGTGTATGGCTTTTATTTTATTTCTATGCTTTATTGCATTAGCAAGGATTTTTAGTTCAACCTTAAAAAGGAGTGGTGAGGGGGAACATCTTGCCTTGTGCCTGATACCAGTGGGAAAGCTTGGCGTTCAAGTTTAGTGTTAGCTGTCAGTTTCTTGTGTGTGTACGCTTAGTCACTCAGTCATGTCCAGCTCTTTGTGGCCCCATGGACCATAGCCTCTAAGGCTCCTCTGTTCATGGAAGTTTCCAGACAAGAATACTGGAGCGGGTGGCCATTTTCTACTCCAGGGGATCTTCCTCAGCCAGGGACTGAACCCACGGCCCTTCCATCTCCTGCATCGGCAGGCAGGTTCTTTACCACTCCACCACCTGGTAAGCTGCAGATTTTGTATGGTCTTTATTAAGTTGCAAAAGTCTTCTTCTATCAGCTTAGGTTTTTTGAGCACTTAACTATTTATCAGCCGCTGAGTTCATCGCTGTATGTGTGCCGTTTCGCTTCAGTCCGATGATTTTGGTATTATTATCTAGTTTTATGTTCCGTGTGAGATGTTCAGTCACTTTCCAAGGTATCAGAACTACTAAATTGATCTAACGAGCTAGCAAACAACACCTTCTCCACATCACAGCAGTCACTGTGTCTGCTCTTACCTCATAGTCCTTTATTTTCTGTTTCCTGTCTCTGTGTCCTCCTACTGGAATATTAAAAAATATGATGGCAGAGACACCTCTGTTTTTTCACTATATAATTCCCTGTGTCCAAAATGATGTCTGGTCCACAAACAGTTGCTAAATGAATACATAAATTAGAAAACTGCATCTGAGTGCAGGTATTTTGGTGCCTAAGCTCTTAATTGGGCTTCCCTGGTATCCCAGTTGGTAAAGAATCGGCCTGCAGTACAAGAGACCTGGGTTCGATCCCTGGGTCAGGAAGATCCTCTGAAGAAGGAAATGGCAACCCACTCCAGTATCCTTCCTGGAAAATCCCATGGACATAAGAGCCTGGTGGGTTGTAGTCCATGAAGCCAAAGAGTTAGGCATGACTTAATGACTTTCACTTTTCAAGCTCTTATTAATTATTGTATACTACTTTTGGAACAGAACCACGAAAGAGTCTTACTGAATACCTTCAGTCTATGGACCAAAATTGATCCGGTGATAGTATTTTCTCTTAAGTTTCTATGGCTAAAAGTATGGGTGAAAGGTGGGTGGGCTCCTGCTGTGAATCCACAGTCCTGGGTTTGACAATGTAGTGGTGGGTGGTGGTGGTTGAGCCTCTAAGTCTTGTCTGACTCTTGCGACTCCATGGACTGTGGCCCGCCAGAGATTACACCCAATGGCTGGTATCATTGATTACACCAGACTATAAGAACTGAAACACAGAAGAAAAATCTGAAATAAAAAAAAAAAATTTCTTATGTATTTACAAACTAGTTTAAACCGAAAAACAAAGACTTCTGCCGTTACTCTAAACTTGTCGGCTGCTGTATATCATTATTACTCTTGAGATCTTCCTATTATTTCAAAATTGTGAGCTATATGAAGTTAAAATTAGTAAGGGGATTTGAGTCTCTGCATTTCCCAGCTCGATTTTTTTTTAACCTGAATAATTTGCATGTACACACTCAGAGTTTTGATTCTGTAATTTTATTGCCAGTTATGAAACAGTCAGGTTACAGCACTGAGTTAATAAGTAGAGACCACAAAAGTATTACAACAACAGGGCCTTTGTGGCATTCCAGAGAAATCAAAGGCAAAGGTAATATGTTTGGTTAGACTCAAGTTGTGTGGCTGTTTAGAATAAGTTCATTCTGTACTCCTTGTCTAAGGTCAGTTCAGGAATCTCCCTGTCTGTTCCAGAATGTCACCCTACAGTTATAATTATGTTCTACACTGTGCAACTGCTGATTTGTATACATAACTTTGTTTAGAGCTGGTTCAATAGCAAAGAGATTCAAGAAATCATCCTTATTAGTTTCTCAAAGTAATACATGCCCTGAAAGATATATGAGAGAGAAAAAAAGCATTAATAAAACTGGAAAATATAACTCATTTATGTGTATCCCCAGACAGTTATCCATGGATACTGTTTGAAAAGCTTTAAATTTATGCTATTAAAAAAAGAAAAACTCACTTTCTTCACTCAGTAAGCCAAAGAGGACATCCTTGTTATTTTCCATCATAGTAAATGCCAATTACTAAGGACTTATTTGCCAATAATTTAGTTATATTATTTCTAATCCTCATGATAAACATACAAATAGCAATAATTTTGCCCATTCTTAACAGGAAGCTAATGTATTTGCCTAGAGTCATATTACTAACTTTAGAAGCCTGCTTTGTCTGACTCTAAGGCATACACTTGACTCTAAAATGTACAGTGAATAGTTTGTGATTACTAAAGTATGCTTTCATAAGGTCTGTTTCTGTATCACCCAGAAAAATCTGCTAACGGGTATCTTTGTATGATGACAAGCTTCGTGGCTATCATTTGGGGCTTTTTTCTAAAGAGGAACATGCATTCTCTTTTTATACTTGTTAAGCTATATTTGTTTAAGTAGGAGAAGACTGTTGAGAGTCTCATGGACTCTCAAGGAGCTCAAACCGGTCAATTCTAAAAAAAAAGTATCAGCCACTAAAGCTGAAGCTCGAATACTTTGGCCACCTGATGTGAAGAACTGATTCATTGGAAAAGACCCTGAATGCTGGGAAAGATTGAAGGCAGGAGGAGAAGAGGGTGACAGAGGATGAGATGGTTGGATGGCATCACTGACTCAGTGGGCATAAATTTGATCAAACTCCAGGAGATGGTGAAGGACAAGGAAGCCTGGCATACTGCTGTCCACGGGGTCGCAAAGAGTCAGACATGACCTAGCAACTCAACAATAACAGCGACAAGCTATCGTCTATATCTTTATGTTAATAGTGGCTTTAGGAGAGAATGAAGAACCTGAGATCATCTTTCACGAAGAAGTAAAATACAACTATATTCAACAGATTGGAGAGGGATTGTTGTGACTCCAGCAGGGCCTTTGCCCCCAGCCCGGTAACACATTGACTGACCTGGTTGCAGGTGAAGGTTCGCATGCTCAACGAGGACCAGCAGTGAGACAGCTAAGGCACCAGGCATATCCTCTGGCTCCATGGAGCAGCTGAAGGGCATGTCCCTGCTAGTCGGGGCCTTACAAAATGTGGTTCACTGGAGAACGGAAGGGCAAGCCACTTTGGCATTCTTGTCTTGAGAACCCCATAAACACAATGGAGGGGGTGTATAGATTATCATGTTGCCAGCACAGCCAATATTTCCCATTCATTCAGGATATCGAATGCTTACTGTGAACCAGATGCTATGCCAACAATGTTGATGCTCTAACATAAGCTATCTTATCAAGAGACCTCCATAACCTTAAAAGTAAAACTTCATGTTTTCAGGTAAAATTGGAGAAATAGTATTCAGTTCAACATTTAGCTAAATACCTATTATTTTGCAAAGTACAATGGCTTGGAATAGTAAAGCTTTGTCTTTGGAGCCAGACAGACGCAAGATCCAATCTATCTGTTAATCTTTGTTTTGTAAGGTCAAATGAGATAAACTGTTTAACTGCACTGTCTCCATAAATTCAGCTATAAAACTGAGATCATAAAACTTAACTGGTGTGATCATTAAATGAGATGGCATGTGAAAGGCATGTAATTGATTCTATCGTTATAGTCATTGATACAGAACCTTAAGCAAACTGTAGTTAAACTTTCTGATTTTTTTGGCAAAGAACCATGAGAACCAGAGTTTCTTGGTGGTATTTCAAAGTTAAAATACAAGACAGAGACATCATGGTCTACAGCCTGCAACTCCTGATCTCTATGAGTTCAATACTGAGCTGTTATTGTTTAGCTATGAAGCTGTGTCTGACTCTTTTACGACCCCCTGGACTGTAGCCCCACCAGACTCCTCTGTCCATGGGATTTCCCAGGCAAGAATACTGGAGTGGATTGCCATTTCCTTCTCCAGAGGATCTTCCTGATCCAGGGATCAAGCCTGCATCTCCTGCATTGGCAGGAGGATTCTTTACCACCAAGCCGCCTGGGAAGCCCCTCAGTGGTATGTATTTTGTATTAAACCAAAATCTGATGAAGATAAGTATTCCTTTAACTAGGGTTCGGTTCTGGTTTTTCCCTCCCTCCTCCTTTCCTATCTTCCTCTGCCTCATCCCCCTAGCCTTCCTCTCCTTCCTCGTAGTGTTGTTCAGCAAAACCCACTCCAGTATTCTTGCCTGGAGAATTCCACAGACAGAAGAGCCTGGTGGGCTACCGTCCATAGGGTCACAGAGAGTCGGACACAACTGAGTGACTAACACACAGAATATATTAAGGGAACGCTAGTACTAGGGTGATTTTTTTTTTACTTGACAGACTAATGAATGACTCACAGTTAGAGAGGTAGCTGGAATTAGCTGGCCTCAAAAGTTGGAAACCTGGCGTTTTAATCTGCCTTCTTGATCTTTTATTAACAAAAACACCATTAACCAGAGCGGTAATTCACAGCCACACATTTTCATTTAGAGCTTTTTTCTACTTTACAACCTGGGAATGGCAGTCAGCTGACATTAAAGGAGTCTGGATCATTTGGAAATATCTATGTAACCTTGATCTCTCCTGTCTGAGGGAGATATTATCACTCTATTGTCCCTAAATAAACACTCAATTGCTGAGACAGTTTGACTCTTAGATGTGGAGAGGTCATTGCACTGGGGGAGTAATTCTTTCAGAACTAAAGCTTCTTATCCTCAGACTTCTTACTTCCATCATTAGGAAGCAGAAACTCTGACTGTTCCACAACAGTGTCTATTTGGTGCTGCCATTTCTATAGATGTCATTAAATACATCCTGTCCTTTTTGGATTTCCTTTTAACAATCCTGCTTCATATCTTTTTCCATTGTAGTTATTCATAGCAAAGATTCAAGCCAGGCTCATCATGTCATAATACATTTTGTTGTAACATGATATGATCAGAAGTGATGTTCCAAAATTCTGAATCAATACGCTGCATCCAGACTTGATTGTTAAAGTTGAATTGAATACAAAGGCTAATTTTTCATCTAAAATGATAATATAAATGGAGGCTCCAATGAATACTAATGTTGCCAGGTCAGAATTTATTTTTCTGTATATAATAATCCCTTTTGACATTTATTTACTTATTTATTTAAGACATATATCACGATAAAACTAAAACTCATATTTCAGACATGTGGAGGTCTGTTTATAATCTACTCATTTTAAGAAGAATATGATAGAGACATTAACATAGATTGCATTATAGAGCTTATGATTATTGGGGGCAATTAAGTTAATTTTAATACACTTAGAAATTTTGGAAAAATACATCCCAATGTTTAAAAGAAAAAAATGGAGAGAAAAAGTAGTTTTAAGGAACTTCTATTTAGATGAATGGCATACCATCATTACAAACAAAAGATAATTCACTTTAGACCCACCGTAATTCTCATATAGCAAGTGATTTACCACCCCAAGGTCACCCAACTGCAAAATACATTTCTCCATTGTACCTGGAAGCTCTGTGCCATTTTATTTACTACAGAACTATAGAATTACTTCTTATGGAAATTCTTGACTTTGAATTCAGTAATACACAGAGTGGGCAAAAAAGCCATGAAAGAATAATTACATTGTTATTAAGTCAAAATAAAAAATAAGTTCTATCTATTGACATAATAGAATGCTGTAATGGAAGTAGCATAGCAAATAGAAAATAGCCTGGATTTGAAAACTTAATTCTACCACTAAGATTTTGGCAACCTGGGAAAAATCTCCTAACCACTCTCAATATCATTTCTCTTATCTTTAAAAATGAGAAAAATCAACAATTACTTTTATCTCATATATTATACTGTATGCCTTTAAGTTGTTCCATTAGGGAGAGAAAATTCAGTTTATTTCTCAGGACTTGTAGCAAATAAACTGAGGATTTCAGTAACCATCCTTTGACTCTAGCATGCAGGAGTCCCACATCCTCATTCTCTAAATTGAGCCCAGTATATAAGCAGTGGTTGTAAGGATCTGGGAATGATCCTTGACACTGATTTACATCCTTAGCATTTCACCTGGTTTCATAGTTGTCTATTTCTTCTTCCTTTATTAGTACCTTCTCTATTCAAAGATTTGTTTTATAGAAAAGAGAAATATAAAAGTAGTTAAACATTGTTTATCTCATTGAGTAGGTCGGTTCAATCGCTCAGTCATGTCTGACTCTTTGCGACCCCAAGGACTGTAGCATGCCAGGTCTCCCTGTCCATTGCCAACTCCCGGGGTTTACTCACTCATGTCCTTTGAGTTGGTGATGCCATCCAACCATTTCATCCTCTGCCATCCCCTTCTCCTCCTGCCTTCAATCTTTCCCAGAATCAGGGTCTTTTCAAATGAGTCAGTTCTTTGCATCAGCTTCAGCATCAGTCTTTCCAATGACTATTCGGGACTGATTTCCTTTAGGACGCACTGGTCAGATCTCATTGGGTAGAGACTTCACTAATTGTGCATGACAAAGAATATGTGTATATATGTGTGTGTGTGTGTGTGTGTGTGTGTGTGTGTGTGTGTGTGTGTGTGTATCAGTCCAGAAAAGTGTCAAAAGAGTAAACTACAATTACAAAATGCATAAAAAAATCTAAGGTGATATTTGACTATTAGAGTTGCCACATTATTTTATTTATAATGTCCAGTTTGCAACAAAGATACAAGACACACAAAGTATTATCCAAACATAAGATAAAAAGCAGTCAAAGAATCTGTCCATAAACAAACTCAGACATTGGACTTACTAGACAAATACTCCAAATAAGCCATTTTAGGTGTTATGTTCAAAGAACTGAAGGAAAACATGTCTAAAGGATTATACAAAAGTATGAAAATTATGTCTCCAAATGGAGAATATCAACAAAAATATAAATATTATTAAGAGAGAGCCAAATAGAATTCTGAATGACAAAACATTTACTAGGGGCATTCAAAATCAACTTTGAACCTCCAGAAGGAAGGATAAGTGAATTTAAAGATAGGTTGATTGCAATTATCCAATCTGAGGAAGCGAAAAATAAAAGAATTTTAAAAATAAAAGAACCTCAGAGACCTATATGGTAACATTAATTGTGCCAACACATGCAAATTGGAATTCTTAGAAAAAGAGGAAAGGGAAGGAAAAAAGAATAAATAATGACCAAAATCTTCCCAAATTTGATGAAAAATATTAATCTGCATAACTAAGAAGCTCAACAAACTCCAGTAGGATCATTAGAAATGTCATTGTGAAATTGTTGAGAACCAAATTCAAAGAGAATGCTGAAAGCAATGAGAGTAAAGCTAACCATTGTTTACAAGGAAATCTCAACAAGGATAGCAACTGACTCCTCAACAGAAGCCATGGAGAATAAAAGGGAGGAGGATGACACATTCTAAGTATAAAAGAAAAACAGAAAAACCAAAACTATGAACCAACATTCTATATTCAGCAAAACTATACTTCAAAAATTGAGATATTAAGACATTCCCAGACAGACAACATTGAGAGCATTCATTTCCAACAGACCATCCCTAGAAGAAATGCCAAAAATGGAGGAAGTCATTCAGATTAACTTGAAAGGGTAGAGAATACATCAAATCCACGCAATAACGGCACAGAGAACTGGGAAAATATGGAAGTATAAAAGAGCAAACTTTTTGCACTGTTGACATCAAGTTGATATTCACCTGAACTAAACTGTTTTAAGATAGCAATTGTAATCTCCAGATAAACTATAATGATAATCGCTCATAAAAATTAGTAAAAGAAAAAACATTTCTGCTTCTAGGAAAATGGAATAAGCACACTTCCCTATTTCTTTCACTAAACACAACCAAGAGCCCTGGACACTGTGCATAAAACAAACATAAGAAGACTCTGAAAAGTAAAGAGAAGAAAGATTAGCTAGGGACCTTGGAATAAAAAAAAAAATGGTAGTGAGTTCTCTGGGTTTTCTTTTTGCCTTATATATTCCAACTTGCTGAACAAGTTGACAACCTAGAAATGCCAATGAGTACATATTATAAACCTATATGCTGATTTAACTTATATGCAGAGTAGTATATCACGTGAAATGCTAGCTGGATAAAGGACAAGCTGGAGTTAAGATCACCAGGAGAAATATCAATAACCTCAGATAAACAGATGAAACCACCCTTATGGCAGAAAGCAAAGAGGATAAAGAGCCTCTTGATGAAAGTGAAAGAGGAGAGTGAAAAAGTTGGCTTAAAACTCAACATTCAAAAACTAAGATCATGGCATCCAGTCCCATCACTTCATGGCAAATAGATGGGGAAACAGTGGAAACAGTGACAGACTTTATTTTCTTGGGCTCCAAAATCCCTACATTTGGTGACTGCAGCCATGAAATTAAAAGACACTTACTACTTGGAAAAAAAGCTATGACAAACCTAGACAGCATATCAAAAGGCAGAGACACTACTTTGCTGACAAATGTCCACCTAGTCAAAGCTATGGTTTTTCCAGTAGTCTTATATGGATGTGAAAGTTGGATCATAAAGAAAGCTGAGCACTGAAGAGCTGATGCTTTTGATTTGTGGTGTTGGAAAAGACTCTTGAGAGTCCCTTGGACTGTGAGGAGATCCAACCAGTCCATCCTAAAAAAGATCAGTCTTGGATGTTCATTGGAAGGACTGATGTGAAGCTCCAATACTTTGGTCACCTGATGTGAAGAACTGACTCCTTAGAAAAGACCCTGATGCTGGGAAAGATTGAAAGCAGGAGGAGAAGGGGTCAACAGAGAATGAGATGATTGGATGGCATCACTAACTCAATGGACATGAGTTTGAGCACATTCCAGGAGTTAATGATGGACAGGGAAGCCTGGAATGCTGCAATTCAGGGAATCACAAAGAACTGGACTCGACTGAGTGATAGAACTGAACTAACACATTATAGAAAACAATAACAACAGCCTGGTCTCTCTAGCCACAGAAAAGGGAAACCTATCCAGACAAAAAACTTACCAACAATATCTGCTTTACTTCAGTGAAACAGAAAAAAAATCCTGCAGAAAAATCTATGACCACATTTCCTTCTTTTTTTTTTTTTTTTTTTTTTTTTTTTAATATTATTTTATTAGCCACATTTCCTTCTATATCAGAAAAAAGATGAATGTGGCACTTAGACTTCCACCTGCAAGAACGTGCTTTAGTACCCCTGCTGAGATAGCATCAAAGGCCAAGCAAGAGTAAGGACTTCCAAGGACTTCCATTCCCACTGGAGGGCAATGAAATCCATCCCCAGAGGTGTTAGTGGAGATTGAACTTCTACATCTACCCAGACTTAACAAAGTCGCCTACCTACTCCGCAGTGGAGTGGTGTCCAGAAAGCCTTGTGGGGATGATATCTTTGACCCAGTAGTAATAAGGCCACCCCCACCACACTGTCAGTGACAATCACATGGGGAGATCCAGCAGTAATATCTCACTCCCCTTGAGGGTCACTGGAAGCTGAGTAGAGAATCTGGGCTCCTGTCTCTACCTGGCAATAATGAAACAGGCTTTCCTCTTCCACTGCATGAGAAGTGTCATAGAAAGGTAGCTAGCACAAAAGTTTTAAATATCCAGAGTTTCATACATATTATGAACATGTCCTGGTTTAAATAGAACTTTGCTCATGATCAAGAACCATGAAAATTTCAAGATGAGATTAAGATGGCAAAGTAGAAGTCTATGTGCTCATCTCCTGGCAGAGCACCAAAATCACAACTAGCTGTTAAATGACCATCGACAGGAAGCCAGCAAAAAAGATACCCACATCCAAGGACAAATGAGAAGCCACAACAAAACGGTAGGAGGGGAACAATTACTATAAAGTCAAATCCTACACCTGCCAGGTGGGCAACTTAAAAACTGGAGAATAATAAGACAAAAGAAGTTCTCAAACTGTTGTGAAGGTTCTAGACCCCACAGCCTGGAGATCTGGCCAAGGGACTGGGAATCCCCAGGGGACCTAACTGTAAAGGCCAGCAGAATTTGATTACAGAGTTCTCATAGGACTGGGGGAAACAGAGACTCTTGGAGGGGACAAATGAAATCTTGTGCACCCCAGGACCCAGGGAAAAGGAGCCGTCACCCCACAGGAGACCGAGCGTCTGCTGCAGAGGCATGAGTCAGCAGTGGCCCGCCGCGGGGACGGGGTCACTGGCAGTAGCAGTTCTGGGAGATCTGTCTTGGCGTAAGTCCTCTTGGAGGCCACCAATAGCCCTACTCTAGAAGCCTATAGACTTCAGTACTGGGTTGCCTCAGACCAAACAGCTATCAGGGAGGGAGCACAGCTCCCCACATCCCATCAGCAGAAAATTGGATTGACGTTTTACTGAGCACAGCCCTGCCCCCCAGAGCAAGACCCAGTTTCCCCCAGAGCCAGTTCCTCACATCAGAAAGCTTGCACAAGCCTCTTATCCTCATCCACTAGAAGGGAGACAGAAGAAATAAGAACTGTCATCTCATCAGCCTCCAGAATTAATACCATAATCACAGAAAGCTACCCAAAAACATGGCCCCCAAAGATCCATGCACCCCAGTGTTCATGCAGCACTGTTTACAGTAACCAAGCCATGGACACAACCTGCATGGCCACTGACAGAGGAATGGATAGAGAAGATGGGGCCCATATATTCAGTGGAATGTTACTCAGCCTTTAAACGGAATGAAATAAGGTCATCTGCAGGAACATGGATGGATCTAGAGAGTGCCATAATGAGTGAAGTAAGCCAGACAGTGAAGGTGAAATACGTGATATCCCTTATATCTGAAATCTAAAAAGAAATACAAGTAAACTTATTTACAAAACAGAAAGAGACTCACATTCTTAGAAAATGAACTTATGATTGTTAGGGGGAAGGGACAGTTAAGGACTTTGGGAAGGTCATGGACACGCTGCTACATTTAAAATGGAAAACCAACAAAAACCTATTGTATAGCAACATGGAACTCTGCTCAATGTTACATGCCAGCCTGGATGGGGGAGGGTTTGGGGGAGAATGGATTCAAGTATATGTATGGCTGAGTGCCTTCCTTGTTCACCTGAAACTATCACACTATTGCTAATCAGCAATATCACCAATACAAAACGTTTTTGATGTTAAAAAAAACAATAAAAATAAAATTTAAAAAAAGAAAAGAAAGGGGAAGTACCCATTAAAAAGAAAAAAAACATGAAAATCTCAAACTTAATGTAAAAAAGATAATCACCAGATGCCAACCCCAAGAAAAAGGAGATGTTAGAATTATATTACAAGAATTTTAAAGCAGCCATGATATAAATACCTCCACAGACAATTGCAAACATTCTTGAAACAAATTAAAAATTAGAATGCCTCAAGAAAAGAATACAAAGTACCAGTAAAGAAAGAAAAGATATAAATAACCAAGTGGATATTTCACAAAAGAAAAATACAATAACCATAATTTTAATATATAGTTGATACGATCAATAGCAAATGGAGAACAGAGAAAAAATCAGGAACTGGAGAATGAACAACAAAAATTACTCAGCCTGAAAAACAGAAAGAAAATAAATTAACCTAACAAACAACCAAAAACAAACAAACAAAAAAACAAAAAACCAGTTAACAGAGCCTCTGAGATATGTTGAGACTATAACAAAAGATCTAATATTTATATCACTGGAGTTCTGGAAGTAGAGGAGAAAGAAGACAGTGCTAAAAAAATAAAGTACTCAAAAAAGTAAAGACTGATACTGTCTCAAATTTGGCAAATAATAAAAAACAAACATACAGGTTCAAGAAGCTGAACAATCCCAAACAGGATAGGCCCAAAGAACTGCATGCTAAGATACATCTTAATTAAACTTCTAAAATTTTATTTAAAAACTTTGAAAGCAGCCAGTGAAAAACGACGCCTTGCTTACAGGGAAAAAAACAATAAGAATGATAACAGAACACTTAGCAGAAATCCTGAAGGCCAAGAAAACATGGCACAACATCTTTTAAGCCCTGAAAGAAAAACAAACAAACAGAAATATCCTTCAGAAATGAAGGGGGAATCAAAGCATTCTCAGATGAAGGAAAACTATTAGAATCTGTCACCGGCTAACTTACCTTAAAGGCATGGCCAAAGGACGTCCTTCACACAGAAAAGAAACAGGAGAAGAAACTTGAGACTAGGAAGGAAGAGGCAACATGCAAGGAAAAATATGGGTAAGTAAGTAGGCTTTCCTGTTGAATTTTTTAAATTATGTTTGGCAGTTGTGCAAAAATTATAGTATTATTGAACTTATAAATATGTGCAAAGGAATATCTAAGATGCCTATATTATAAACATGGGAGGATAAAAAGACATAAAGGAGAGGTAAGATTTCTATAACTCACTCAAATTAATGTATACAAAAAGATATCACTAAAAATCTATATAAAACTATATACTCAAACACTACAGACAGATCAAAATGGAATTCTGAAAGATATTCAAGTAAAATACAGGAACGCAGGAAAACAAGACCGGGAGATGAAAAAATGGGAAGAACAAATGATAAATATAAAATAAAATTCTTACAGTATTTGAAACAAATACAGGAAATTTACTTTCACGTGGAAATTAAGCAACACACTCTGAAACAACCAATTATATAAATTAGACGATATTGAAAAAATTCTAGAAAAACATAAACTACCAAAAGCGACTCATGAAGAAATAGAAAAATCTGAATAGATCAATAAGTAAAGAGATTGACTCAGTAATTTAAATTTTCCCACAAAGAGAAGCCCAGGCCCTGATGGCTTTCTGATGAATTCTACCAAACGTTTAAAGAAAACAACACCAATTTTTTCACAGACTCTTCCAAAATAAAAGCGCACAAAACACATTTCAACTCATTCTGACTCCAATATTACTCTGATATCAAAGGAGACCAAAGCATTACAGAAAACTACAGACTTAATCTAACACCTATTTAAAATGAAATCACAACACTATGGAACAGAATGGAACTTTTGCAATGTGATAACAGACTACCTACAAAAAAAGGCCACAGCTAGTGTCACACTTACTGGTGAGAAACTGAATGTTTTCCCTGCAATACCAGGAACAAGACAAGGATTTCTACCCTCATCACTTTTACTTAGCATTATTCTAGAGCTGCTGCTTCTTTGGGGTCACCAAGAGTCAGACACGACTGAGTAACTGAAAACAAGAGTTTCTAAACAAGTCAATGAATCAAGGAAAAGAAATTAAAGAATATAGGTTTGAAAGGAAGAATTTAAACCCTACGTATATATCCAAGAGAGCTGAAAACCTATGTCCACACAAAAGCATGAACACCGATGTTCAGAGCAGAATTATTCAAATTAATCGAAATGTGGAAACAACCCAAATGGTCCTTCAGGCGATACATAGACATATTAAATGTGGTATATCCATACAACATAATATGATTCAGCTATAAAAAGCAATAAGGTACATGGATGAATCTTGAAAAAAAAAAAGCATGCTAAATGAAAAAACTCTGCCACAAAGGGCCAGTCCACACTGACAGAGTATAGTTTATTAGTTCTTAGGGACAGGGACACGTGTAAGGCGAATCCCTGCTAATGGGTATCTTTTTGAGGTGATGAAATGGCTAATGGGTGTCTCTTTTGGATTTTTTGCAAGGTGATAAAAATGCTTCAAAATTTGATATTAGTGGTGATTGTACAACTTTATGAATATACTTTAAAATATCAAAGTGTATTTCATATAAACTTTATATATCCTATACTTTTAAAAGGATGGACTTCATAATTATATCTCAATTAAGTTATCATTTTAAAAAATGCCTAGGCACAAATAACATTCTCCCCAGTCATGGTTCTTCATAAAACCACTTTACATGTACCTTCTCGGTATAGATCACCTAGGAAATGCAGTGGATCAGAAACATGAGCACACATAGAGCATTTGATAAAACAACCATTTTTTAAAGATGAGATAGTAATAAACTACAAGTTCCACCCATGCTTCCTACTAGTACAAACATTTATTATTTGGCCAGCAATGTCAAGAGAATGACAGAGGCAGTATTCTCAATAAACTTGTTAACTGATTCTGATAAATTTTAGTTAAATATACTCCTGCACATAGCTAGTTCTATTTTCCTGCTTTGTGAGTAATTATAACTCAAGTAGTAATGCTTCTAACTAGTAGAACTCATATTTCCATCAATTTCTTTCTGATTCCATTTATTGACCCCTCACTATAATTCCATTGTTTCTTAACTCATGCTAATAGCTTACATTCAAAATTAGCTTTTGTTTGTTGTGTATTTTATCAGGAGGTTAGTTGTGGTTTATTTAGGAGAAAATGTAAAACGCAAAGCCTCAAAACTCTATTACTATAACCCTAAACACTCTTTTTACTGCAATACTCTGTTTCTGTTGCTTTTAAAATGTAAGCATTCTAATAAATCTTGGGAGAAAGAGAAACAATTTACTTCCAGCTTAAGCAAAAAAAAAAAAAAAAGCAACAACTATTTTCTTTTCTTACATGAAAGAAGTCCATGGCTTGTAAAGTGACCCCACAATGTATACTTATAGTTCTCATCATCCCATTCCTTCGTTCGGTCACAATTTTACAGACACTCATAGGTAGCTGAGATGGTAAAGAGCCTGCCTAAAATGCAGGAAACCCCAGCTTCGATCCCTTGGTTGGGAAGATCCCCTGGAGAAAAACTGGCAACCCACTCCAGTATTCTTGTCTGGAGAATCCCATGGAGAGAGGATCCTGGCGGGCAACAGTCCATGGGGTCACAAAAACTCAGACACAACTGTGTAACTTAGGACTCAGCACATAATTCTCAGAATAAAAATCATTTAAGAGCGAATCATATTGAAACAATTGTCATCCTTGATAAACACTGAAATAATTGTCCTCATTAATTATGCATAAGAGAAATATTATTACTTCTTAAAAATTAATTTTTAAACGAAAATATATCTACCCAAGTACATAAATCAAACAATATTAATGTTTATTATACTAATAGAAAAATCCTGATATTAAAAAAATTGTTTTCTGACTTGTCCCTCCTTATTTACCAGATATTACTCAGGGACAACCACTTTCAAGTCTTTAGCTATTTCTTCTGATATTTATATGCATTTTTCTAAATAGAAAAACTACACTACTTTTTAATTTAATCATTCTCCCAATATCTATTGCCTTTCCCTTATGGTAGTTGGAAGATATCTTACATTCTTACATTCTATTTCTTCCAATCTCACTTTTTCCATTCCCTTGAAACAGTTGTATCAACTAGGATTTTTTTTTTATTAAAGCAATGCTGACAATTTGCATTATTAAGACAATGTATAATCTATATCACGCTATATATCTTCCTTCTTGTTCAGCTTTTTTTGTTTCTGCTATAGCTATTCATTTTTTCATTGGCTTAGGTTTCTATGTAAGCCTTACATCTATTCCATGTTGCTGTGAATTTGTCAAATACCTATCAATATTTTTCCCCTAATATTCAAACACGCTGAAGAATCTATCATTGCATGTGTCCCCGGAGCGTCCTCCCTTCCCACGCAGCCTTCTGCTCTGATATGCAGAGACTGTTCCCTGGACTTAGAGAGCGGAGGCTTTCCAGGAGTTCCCTCTTACTGATGTTCTCTCTAGGATTCCTTTTTTCTGAACCCCTGGCCTTTCTTTCTTATTTCATCCCTCATTTTACTGAATGAAGAACATCTTCTTGTTTGAGTTGTTGTTGTTGCTATTATTATTATTGAATGTCTAAAAATCTTTTTCTTTTTACCCTTATACTTGATTTGTTGGGGGCGGGGGTGTGAGCTAGGTATAGAATACTACATTAAAAAAATACTGAGGCTTTTCCCACCCCACTCAGGAGTTTGAGGGCATTTGCTTCTAGTATCCAGAGTTGTTGATTCAAAGTATTATGGAATTTTGAATCCCATATTTTGCTAATTGATCTATCCTTCACTTTGGAAGCTATAGTGACTTCTCTTTAACCTGGTTTTCATCTTGACTTGGGGATCATCTTTTTCATTCATTTTCCTGGGACAATCAAGGTATCCTTTCAATCTTAAGATGATACGCTTTCCTTGACATATTCTATTGATAATTTTGTCCCTTCTTTTTTTTTCTGTCTTTTTTTCTGGACTTTTACCTACTCTTAGTTAGATATTATTAGAATACTCAATCTTATCTCCTCTGACTTATTTTCCATCTCTGTTCTTGTGTTTCCCTTTGAGTCATTACCTTGACTTATCTTCCCTGATTTTAATGCTTTATCCTCAAACCATCCTGTTTCTGTAGCTATTCCAAATTATCTCTAGTTCTGTATAAAAGGTATGTTAGTCAGCATTCTCTAGAGAACAGAGCCAATAGTCTGTATATTATATGACAGAGGGATTTATTTTAAAGAATTGGCTTACACAATGGGGGATGGACGTTAAACCTGAAATTCACAAAGCAGACAGCTTGCAGGATGGCAATTCTAACAGGAATGGGGAGCCTTTCGCAAAATGACCAACAAGAGATTAATCTCCAAAATATACAAACAGCTCATGCAGCTCAGTATGAAAGAAAACTACTCAATCAAAAACTAGGTAGAAGATCTAAATAGGCATTTCTCCAAAGAATATATACAGATAGCCAAAGGCACAAGACAAGATGCTCAATGTTTCTAATTATTAGAGAAATACAAATTAAAACTGGCATGAGGTATTCAGTGGACAGAATGGCCATCATCAAAATGTCTCACAAATAATAAATGCTGGAGAGGGTGTGGAGAAAAAGAAACTGTCCAACACTGTTGGTGGGAATGTAAATGTTGCAAACACTATAGAGAACAGTATGGAGAATCCTTAAAAAACTAAAAATGTAGAGATACCATATGATCCTGTCATCCCTGGACAGGACCCTGTCACTCCTGGACAGGTATCTGGAGAAAAGCATAATTCGAAAAGATACATGCACCCCAATGCTCATTGCAGAACTATATACAAGAGCCAAGACATGGAAGCAACCTAAATGTCCGCTTACAGATGAATGGATAAAGACGTGGTACATTCATACAATGGAAAGTTACTCAGCCATAAAAAGAATGACATTCTACCATTTGCAGCAACATGGATAGAGCTAGAGAGTATCATACTAAGTGAAATAAGCCAAATGGAGAAGGACAAATGTCACAGGATATCATTCATATGTGGAACTTAAAAACTAAAAAGATGCAAGTGAACTTATATGGAAAACAAAAACCCACAGGCACAGAAAACAAATATATAGTTACTGAAGGGGAAAGGTGGGGGAGGGATAAATTTGGAGTTTGATATTAACATATACATGCTACTATATGTGAAATAACTAACCAAGAAGGACCTACGGAATGGCACAGAGAATTATACTCAATGTATTGCAATAATGTACAAGGGGAAAGAATATGGAAATATATACATATGGGTGTAACTGAATCACTTCTCTGTATACCTGAAACTAATACAACATTGTTAATCAACTATACTATAACACAAAAAAGAAGAAAATGAGAATTCTGTAAGGATAAAGCCTTCAATACCACTAATAATCTTTGTTTCAGCTTTTCACATATTACTTCTGAGCTAAGAAGATGAAGAATGATATTAATCTTACAAGAAATTCTACCTAAATTAATGCTGTGTCTTAACAAATAGTCATCCTGAAGACCAACATTTCTTCTTCAGTGATGCTGATTTTCCAAATTATTCCATTTGCAATGCCTCTTTTTAGAAACCTTTCAGTATGTATTATAAACTACTTTAATCGCATTAAAGCCATATCTTTACATTTTTCCTCACAAATATTGTTTTCCAGTTTAATCACCACATAATCACAAATCATTTGATCATCACCAGCTCTCCATTAGATTTGAATCCAAGTGACATTCAGTCATTGAAAAAATAAATTTATAAAATCTTCTCAATAAAGGAGAGTTTGCTTATCTTGAAGATTATTTTGAGAGAAAATACTCATTTGAACCTCTCAATATGGAAAGTCATTGGAAAAGGACTCATTTTCAGATAGTCAAACATTGAAACATATAAAATAAGTTATTCAAGTAAATAATGATATCACCAGAATATTATATGTACATATATTATTCTTACAAGTCTAAAGGATGCTGATTGGGAGGGTTAAATGTGGTTTTAGTATTTGAAACAATTATTAAATACATATGACAGGAATAATGCAATTGCAATTCTCCAACTTGGTTCCTTTTTGGACATTCTTTATTTATTGTGTCACCCCTTCACTAGAATGTGAAGTCTGTTGGGCTGTTAGGAAACTGTTGACTGAAACTGCCCAGCCTGGCCAGGCCTGCTAATGATCACTTGCATGAGTTGTTTCATACAAGTGGGTATCGATAAGGAACACAGTGCTTCCACCAAAACTCAGAATAATTTGGGAGGATCCAAAAGGAGATACCAGCCTCATAATATGTCCTGCCAACCTTCCCGAAACCCTCATTTGAAAATCCATCTTGGCTGAGATGTGTAAGCCGCCAGGAGGGACCCTGAGTTAGACCAAATATGGCACGATGGTTGGCCAGAGGAAACCTAGAAACAAACCCCGTTACCATAAAGCCTGAGACCGCGGGCCGTGCTGGGGAGCAGCTTGCCTGGGTCCGCTCACCCTGCTGCTCCCCTTGCAGGTGCCCCCTCCCCAGAAAGCCTTGCTGAGCCAGGGTGTGTGTCTCCTCGGACAGGTCGCTTTCCAGTTTCCGGCAAAAGCCCGCCTCGGGCCCTGGAAAGGGTTTCCCTCCTGGTAATAAGGTCATGGGCTTTACCATGACTCTCTACCCTCAGGTTCCAAAAGATTACCTGGTACACTTAGAGGTAAGTACCATATGTTGGGTAAATTAATTACCGAATACTAACTTATATCCGGAAGAAGGCAGTGGCACCCCACTCCAGTGCTCTTGCCTGGAAAATCCCATGGACGGAGGAGCCTGGTGGACTGCAGTCCATGGGATGGATAGAAGTCTGACACGGCTGAGTGACTTCACTTTCACTTTTCACTTTCATGCATTGGAGAAGGAAATGGCAACCCACTCCAGCGTTCTTGCCTGGAGAGTCCCAGGGACGGGGGAGCCTGGTGGGCTGCCGTCTATGGGGTCGCACAGGGTCGGACACGACTGAAGCGACTTAGCAGCAGCAACTCACATCCCCTACAGGAATTATCACAACTACTTTGATTTCCTGGCACCTTACTTTTAGTCCTTTGTTTTGCTTTACTTGCTGGATTTCCAGTAATATTCTTGAAAGGGTTCATTCTGAGGTTTCTACTTTATCCTGTCAGGCCTGTTTGAGTTTCTGCTGTGAAGTCCCTTGATTTTGTTCATCTCAAAAGTCAAGTGACATGAAAAAGGTCTTAATTTTCCTAACACTTAATACTGACAACATATTTTAGATTTATAATTTATATCCACTGCTTTGGAGAGACATGTAATTTCAACAACAAAAATTACTAGTTTTCATCACAATAAATTTTGGTATATGAGTAAATTCTAGTATTTACTAGGTCAGCTCTTTCCAAAATTTTACATTGATTTCTGATTTCACTTTATAATTAAAATATAGGCATGAACCAACATTTACATGTTATATATGGTAGCTGATTTTGCATAAAACTTAGAAATATATGTATCTGAGATTGGAATAAAATAAATTTAAAATTGTCTATGGCAAACTGTCTATGGTAAAACTCATAATCTTTGATCCTACAATGAAAGATTTACAGAGAAACTTATCTATTCAAGACTATTCCCATGTGCATTCATTTAGTGAAACTTTACTTGCAAGAATCTGTAAAAATGCTAATAAACCACATTTCTCACTAGCTTAGGCCTAGCTTTTTATTTGTTTCTGGCTTTGAGATAACTTTGAATAGGCAATATAGTGTCACCATGGGTAATAAATGATGCATGCATGAAATAGTGACCTTAAAACAGCACATTTCTCTTAAAGGAATCAATTTGCACACCATTGCTGCTTAAATCTTATGAGCAATTATGTATCATGTCTTTCCTATTCAAACGATAGAAAATCTATTTTAATCAACATTAATTTCCATGAAATTGTAATTTTGCTAGTGTCCATTAACAAGGATAAAGCGGATATGGGAAATAGTTTTAAGAAAATAAAGAATTTAAGAAAAAACACAGCAAAACATGTAGAAAAAATTCACTTTTGCTTCAAAAGTTAAGTGTTTCAGAAAAGTACAGGACATCTCAGTAATGTGCCTAAGGAATAATATTATTAGCAATCCTAGAATATTCTCCAAATGTAGGTATGTTCAGAACATACTTCTGCAAATTAGAAGAACTTCACTTCCCCAGACAGAGCACATTGATATAATTAGTAACTAGCCATGTAGGAAAGCAGTCCCCAACTTCATTGACACCAGGGACTGGTTTCCTGGAAGACAATTTTTCCACAGACAGGGGTTTGGGGAATGGTTTCAGAATGACTCAAGTGCATTATATTTATTGTGCACTTTATTTCTATTATTATTATATTAACTCTGCCTCAGATCGTCAGGCATTAAATCCTGGAAGTTGGGGACCCCTGGTGTAGGATATTTTTGTTTCCTCCCTTTAAATGTTTTCTTTCTCCCACTTTTAATCTTACAGAATCAGAGTTTGATATTGTTACTGCTGTTAATTGAGTTGCTTGTTTAAATCCTAGTAGTCCAGTAACTCCTGGTGGCAATGCAGTAGAGGTGAATAAAATGTAGGTATAAAATGTAGGTGTACACTCTCATTTTGCCATTCCTCTTCGAATATTCACAACTTCCTTGCCAAAACAAAATAAAAACAAAACCACTTTACCTCTAATGAACCCAACTATCCAACTTTCTTTCTTCTGCATTCATTCAGTATATTATAGAAGGGGTTCAATCACGAAATCAGGCAGACTAGTATTGCTGTAAATGTATTCCCTCAAACTCAAAAGAGTACTTACCACCACCTGAAAATCTCACCATGGTCCTATAAGTTTACGCTCCTATTGCGTTTACTTCATACATTTAATGATTTCCCTTTATTCCTCACCTCACCACCACCATCCCTGCATCCTTCAGTTGTTGATTTTGCTTTGTACATCACGTAGGAAGATGTTATTGGACAAGAAGGGAGTCATCTTCCTCCCAGCTGGAAGGGCTGTCTTCCAAAGGGACATGAAAAGATGCTCAGCATCACTGATTATTAGAGAAAAGCAAATGAGGTATCTCTTCACACTGGTCAGAATGGCCATCATCAAAAACGCTACAAACAATAAATGCTGGAGATGGTGTAGAAAAAAGAGAACCTTCCTACACTGTTGGTGAAAATATAAATTGGGGCAGACACTACAGAAAACATTATGGAGGTTTCTCAAAGAAACTAAAAATAGAATTGTCATACGATACGGCAGTCCTATGCCTGGGCATATACCCACACAAACTATAAAAAGATACACACACCCCTATATTCATAGCAGTGCTATTTACAATAACTGAGACATAGAAGCAACATAAATGTCCATCAACAGATGGATAAAGAAGATATGGTATATATACAGAAAGGAATAGTAGCTATAAAATTGAAATAATGCCATTTGTAGCAACATGGATGAAACTAGAGATTACCATACTAAGTGAAGTAAGCCGGAAATAGAGAGACAAATACCATATATTATCTCTTATATATGGAACCTGAATATGACACAAATGAGTATATCTATGAAACAAGAGCAGACTCACAGAGGACAGGTGTGTGGTTGCGAAGTGGGAGGGCGGGTGGGAAGGATCTGGAGTTTGGGATTAGCAACTGTAAATTGTTACATATAGGATGAACAAACAAGGTCCTATGTATGGCCCAAGGGGCTATATTCAATATCCTGTAATAAAGCATAATGAAAAAGTATGAAAAAGATTATATATGTATAACAGCATCACTTGGCTGTACATCAGAAATTAACACAACACTGTAAATTATACTTCAATACAATTATTTTTTTAAATTGCCAAAAAGAAAAAGTTGTCCTTTCCTTTCCTAAAGGGGCTTCCCAGGTGGCGCTAGTGGTAAAGAACCTGCCTGCCAATGCAGGAGATAGAAGAGACACTGGTTTTATCCCTGGGGCAGAAAGATCCCCTGGGGAAAGGCATGACAACTCACCCCAGGATTCTTGTCTGGACGTGCCCGTGGACAGAGGAGCCTAGTGAGTTACAGTCCGTATGGCGGCACAGAGTCAGACTCAGCTGAAGCAGCTTAGCACACACGCCTCTGCTAACTGTCCTCCACATGCTTCCATCTTCTCAGAAACATTTCTTTTTCCTTTACCTGTTATTTCCCCAGATCGTCAATCTCATTTTATGTACCCTTCCCATTATTATACCAATAGTCTATACTGTGTTCTGTACAGAAGTGTCCTTTCCCAATTCCCAACCTGCAAGTTTTACCCAGTTTCCTGTACATTTTTTTTTGTTTTTTTTTTTAATGAAAAGATAATTGCTTTACAGAATTTTTGTTGTTTTCTGTCAGTCATCAACAAGAATCAGCCACAGGTATACCCATGTCCCCTCCCTCCCCAAACTTCTTCCCGTCTCTCTCCCCATCCCACTCTTCTAGATTGTTTCAGAGCCCCAGTTTGAATTCCCTGAGTCATGCAGCAAATGCCCATTGGCTATCTATTTTACATTACTGCCAAGATTTTCAGAATAATGAGAGTCAATTCCTAGGCAGGGTTCTCAAGGAGGAGAGAGTAGTCTGGAATTCTCAAGGAGGAGGAAAGGTCAAACTTATTTTTCCTCTACATTCCTTAGGATTACGTAAGAATAATGTATCCTGCTTGAGGAGAGTTTCTGGAAAAAAACCTTCTGACTAATCCTGTCATCTAATCAGCCCAGGCTGGATGCATGAGACAAGTGCTCGGCCTGGGGCACTGGGAAGACCTAGAGGGTAGAGAGGGAGAGGCGGGAAGGGGGATCGGGATGGGGAATACGTGTAACTCTATGGCTGATTCATGTCAATGTATGACAAAACCCACTGAAATGTTGTGAAGTAATTAGCCTCCAACTAATAAAAATAAATGAAAAAAATGTAAATTATGGGAGTGGGTCTAGTAAGGTCTTTACAATCTCCAGACATTCTTTTGACTCACTGTAATAACTGATTAAAAAGTATACAACTCCAGTGCTATCACTAGCGAGGGGGCCCTCTTTCTGCCCCCCCTTTCTGATGTCTATATCAGAAGCTTTCTCTCTTTCTTTTATACTTTAATAAAACTTTATTACACAAAAGCTCTGAGCAGTCAAGCCTCATCTCTGGCCCCATATTGAATTTCTCTCCTCTGGAGGCTAAGAATCCAGAAGTCTTTCATACTTCAGCAACAATCTTCCAATAGAACAGACCTGAAAACTCTGTATTGGATTTGACCATATGGAGAATACTTCACTCCCCATCTTGTCTGAAACCCTGGATAAAACACCCCATTCCCATCATGGAAATTCTTTCTGCTCCTGATTTCCATGACATCATCACACTTCTGACTTCCCTTCTATTTTTCTGGCTTCTCCAGCTAAGTCTTACTCCCTCTCTCCTTTCCTGCTTAATTTTATTTCTCATTCTACAGTGTCTCTTTAAGGGACCTCCTTGATTGCCATGGATTAAAATACCGTCTTTGTGCTCAAAAAGAACACATATACAGGAAGTCCCCTATGTACAAACCTTCGCGCTGTGAACTTTCAAAGAGGCAAGCGTGTGTTCACACGTCCAGTTCTGTAAGTTAGCTCACATGTCTGGTGCACATCATCATGTGCATGCGTCCTCTACATCGGTTGTGCTTTTGTGTAATTTACAACTCGGTGCTGTATAGAATACGGTCGTGCAGTGTTTTTATTTCAAGTTCAAGATGTCCAAAAGCAGGTGTAAAAGCAGGTGTGATGCAGCTGGTACTGTTAAGAAGCACCAGAAATTGGAGTCCCAGAGAAAGGACAAAGAGAGACAAGACAAAGAAGAAGCAATTGAAGAGCTGAAGAGATTCACAGTGCAGGAAACGGCAAGAGGGTTTTCTTTATTTGAGGAGACACTGACCATCTCTGGTGGCTCAGAGATGTCTGCATCTCTGGGATCTCTGAGATGGCTCAGAGATGGCTCAGAATCTGTCTGCAATGCCTGAGACCTGGGTTCGATCCCTGGGTTGGGAAGATCCCCTGGAGGAGGGCGTGGCAACCCACTCCAGTGTTCTTGCCTGGAGAATCCCGTGGGCAGAGGAGCCTGGCGGGCCACAGTCCGTGGGGTTGCAGAGAGTCAGACACAGCTGAACGACTAGGCACAGCCCAGCAGATAGCTTTGGAGGCACAGACCTGGGGGGAGGACAGCGTACAAAGGTCGTAGGAGCCGTCCAGAGTGCAATCCAGGGCTCCCATGTCATCGATGATGAGAGAAGAAGAGCTGCTCCCAAACATCACTGGGTCATTTTTTTTTTCCCTCAAAAAAGTACATACAATTGAATCCAACCAAGAACCAGAAGCTGTGCCGTCCATGGCAGGCACGAGTGAAGTTGCAGCTTGCCCTCCATCCCTTAATGCTGACAACACTTCAGCTCTACCATCTCCACCCCCCCTTCCTCCTCCAGGTAGTAACGTTCTTGCCTGTTTGCTTGAGGCCAGCCCCTATGTGCCAGTTTTTGTACTGTACTACTGTGCTTCTCAAGGACTGTACTATAAGATTAAAATTAAAATAACTTTGTGTCCCCTTATTTTTATTATGTATTATTTATGCGAAAACTATTACAAACCTATTACAGTACAGTACTATGTAGTTGATTGTTTTAGCTGAATACCTAAGCTAACTTTGTTGGACTCACACACAAAGATCTTAGGAACACAGTCTGGGACCAGAACTTATTCGAGTGTAGGATACTTACTGTATACACTTTCTCATCCAAGTCCTCCCTTCTGTGTCACTATCTGCTCCCCTACCGTGGTCCTTTTCTTATCATGTAGCCCTTTAGCCTCTCCTCATCCCGTTGCTAAAGAATTAGAAGTCATTTCAGCATATCTTTGTCCTGATGGTCTCCTTCATCCAGTATGAAGTTCAGATGATTCTAAATCCGAATTTACTTTTTAAATGATTAATACTCCCCATCTCCACATCTCTGTTGCCATTCTCAGTTAGCCTTATCCAAACATTTTCACTTGAACTACTCTTATCACCAAGCTGGGATATCTACATCACACCCAGAATTGTCTTTTAAAATGCAAATTGTACTTTTCCCACCTCTGTTTTAACACTGAAAAATTGCCCCAAATCTTTAATTTTACCATCAAAGGCTTTCCTGGTAGCTCAGATGGTGTAGACTCTGCCTGCAATGCAGGAGATCCAGGTTGGTTGATCCCGGGGTTGGACGATACCCTGGATAAGGAAATGGCAACCTACTCCAATATTGTTGCCTGGAGAAATCCATGGAGAGAGGAGTCTGGCAGGCTCCAGTCCATGGGGTCACAGAGTTGGACACGACTGATTGACTAACACGCACACATGCCTTGTCCTCTGGGCCAGCCACACTGTCCTTTCTTCCATTCCTAAAAAGCCAAGTATTATCTGCCTCATAGACTCTTTGCATGGTATTCCCTTCACCTGGAATGCTTTTCCTCTCACGTTGACTTTGCTCATACTTTACATCTTAACTCAAATGTCATCTCTGCATAAGCCTTCTTTGAGTCCCAAGTCTGAATTACATTTCCCCTGTTATTTTTTTCTCTTGTAGCATTTGACACAAATTATGGTATAGGTCAATTTACCTGTCTCTTAAACTAGTCTGTGAGCTCCATGTGGCCAGACCCAAGGCATGTTTTGTTCAACCTCATATCTAATCTTTTGTAGCCATTTAATATGTAAACACATATATGTATGAATAACTGTATGTTTATAAGCAAGTTTCCTAACCTCTTTGTGTCTCATCTGTGAAGCTAATGTAAGAATTTCTTATTTTATTGACCTATGCATACGTGCTAAGTCACTCCAGTCGTGTCCAACTCGTTGTGACCCTGTGGACTATTCACCTGTAGAGCAAATCTTACCAGATAGCATGAGTTTGTTTCAAAAAAGTGTTGCTACCTCCACCCTACCATCTGCCCCATCCAAGCCAGCAGCTGGGCAGAGTGGAAATTTTCCTCATAGTGAAAAGTTTAACATGCGTGCGTGTGTGTTCATTGCCTCAGTTGGGTCCAACTCCTGGCAACCCTGTGAACTATAGCCCCCCAGGCTCCTTTGTTCATAGGATTCTCTAGGCAAAGATTTTGGAGTGGGTTGCCATGCCCTCCTCCAGGGGATCTTCCCCACTCCAGGAGTGAACCCGTGTCTCCTGCATCCACTGCCTTGCAGGTAGATTCTTTACCAATGAGCCACCAGGGAAACCCAAAGTTTAACATATTTAGGTTTAACTTTTTTATTTTCCTCGTATTACCTGTGTAATTCTGATAAAGTTATTTAACATGTTTAAGCCTGTTCTCTCATCCAAAAAAACTGATAGAATGATAGCTCTCTCCAAAAGGCTGTGGTTAGGATTATACTCAATTATATATATAAAGCATCGAGTACACAGGCACTCCATAGATGTAAACGCCAGCTTCTACATTCCCAAGATACCATATATAAGTAATTTCCCAACATTTTCATCCCAATCCCCATCTGTTTTTCACATATTTAAGCTTAAGTGTTATTTTTAGAAGGCAAATATACCTGAGAAGTGTGTCAAGTCCCGTGTCTCCAGAGGCCACAGGAAGCCCCTGGATCTTAAAATGCAGATTCCAGTGACCCTACCTACTGATATTTGATTCATAAGACCTAGAGCGAACCCAGGAATCTGCATGTGGATCAGAGTGAATCATGTTCCATCAACTTCATTCTGAAGACCAGTTTTATAATGCACCTAAGTCTGGGACCTAGAAATATTTTCAACTCCCTAAATGTTTGAGTTTGCTACAAGTGACAAACGAGCTGATGCTCCGCAATGGGTATATTTATTTTTTTAAGAGTTGAGAATTTATTCATTCCTCTTTATGAAAAACTTAGGGGAAAGAGAGCAATTCCTTTCCCAAAGGCACCATTCATCAGATTATAAATAGGTCTCCTAAGCTGTAAATGAATCTTAACCCTTATACCTGCACTTACTCTCTAGGAAGTCTACCTACAAATGAGAGGAGTGGTTTTATATATTTATATATATTTTATATATTTCAGAATAATATATATTTGAAAAAAAATTCTATTAGTTCTTATAAGCCTGACATGCATGCTTATATTTTATAAAGGACACACATTAGAATAAGGATTACCACACAGTAGTTATGAGATATAAAAATACTAAGAATAAGCAGTGGAAGAGTGATGTAAATAAACATTTTTTGTAATTAAAAAAAATTCACAAACATCTCTTATAAATCAGTGCCAAACATATCACCTCATTTTTTTAAGTGATTGATATTAAAAATTTTAAATCTCAAAGACCTCATATGTAAAAGTTGTTTAGTCTCTTTTTAAAAACAAAAATGAAAATTGAATATCAAGTTACTACTGGCATAAAAACCAATTAAGACTATAAGAAATACACAACAGTTACCTTATCCATGCAACAAACATCCCAGAGCTTCTCTGACTTTTTTAGGAATATATGATTGATTTTTGCTAACTCCATAAAATACTTTTAAAAGATGATTAAAATGCATAAATGTAAAATATATTGAGAAGTATAAATTTAGTCTGTAAAGCATGAAAGATGAAATTTATATCCTTCCATTTTGGAGAAGGAAATAGCAATCCACTCCAGTATTCTTGCCTGGAGAATTCCGTGGACAGAGGAGCCTGGCTTGCTACAGGCCATGGGGTCACAAAGAGTCGGGCACAGATAAACAACTAACATAAACACACACACATCTCACTGTATAGGAATGTTTTTCTCCAGATGGATGAAAAGAGTGTTCTGAGTTTTACATTTATAACTAAAATGACTCAAAGACACATTGTCTTTGGTTCTTAAAGTGTCAGAAAAAAGAAACATTTTAACTTCTATAGGCTATCTTAGATTCTTGCTGCTGCAACTAAGGAAAATTTTCTGTTACATAATTTAGAGGAACTGAAAGGTAGAGCTGAAAAGAGTCGTGGTCCTTGAGGTGCCTATTTCTTTCCATTTCTGATTTTAGAAGTCTGCCTATCCTTTAGGTTCCAATATAAAGGCTCCCTCCTATGAGATCAACTCAGTCAAAAAGTGAAAGGTTTCCGAGCACATTTCACAAATTTTTTTTAACACAAATACCAATGCAAAGCCATAAATATTCTAAATCACCCTCACTGTATCACAGTTCAATCAAATTGCCCGTTAAGCCACAAATCTCAAAAAGATCTCACCTATCTACTCTCCATTTATCATTCTCACTGTGTGACTTTTGTATCAACCCTCTCTACTGATGTCCTGAAATAAAGCACTGTCTCTTATACAACCCCTAGGCTCTCATATTGTGTATTCTGCCTCCCACACTCCATAGTCATTTTAAAACTATACTAAAATGTAAAAACAGCCACAAAATAAAGTCTTCATAGCCCAACCCGTGCTTCATCCTTCTAATGTGCTCACATATACCAGTCTACCTTCCCATCTCACAAACCTTCTTGCCCTTCCAGGACACGCACCCAAGATATTTTGTTTATCTTTTAATGAATAACTTTGCATATTTTATGTTCTTTCCCCAAAATGTTTTTATTTACTCTACTTATCATCTATCCCCCAACTCCCTTGGGAAGTTCCAGGAGAACATGAAAAAAGACTCTTAAAAAATGAACTTAGTAAATTGATGCGGCCACTATGGAAAACAGTATGGGGGGGGGGGGTCCTTAAAAACATAGAAATAGAGATATCATGTGACCCAGCAATCCCACTCCTAGGCATATATCCTGAGCAAATCACAGTTCAAAAGGACACCTTTGCCCCAGTGTTCACTGCAGCACCATTTATAATACCCAGGACGTGGAAGCAACCTAGATGTCCATCAACAGATAAATGGATAAAAAAGATGTGGTACATATATGCAGTAGAATATTACTCAGTCATAAAAAGGAATGAAATTGGGTCATTTGTAGTAATGTGGGTGGTCCTAGAGTCTACTATACAGAGTGAGGTAAGCCAGAAAGACAACATTGTGTATTAACATATATGTGGAATCTAAACAAATGATACAGATAAGCCTATTTGCAAATTTTATTATGCAAATTAATAGAAATATAGACATAAAGAACAGATGTGTGGACATTAGGTGGGGAAAAAATGGGAGATTGACATCTGTGCCCTACCATATGTAAAAGAGAAAGCTAGTGGGAACTTTATATATAGCACGGGGAGCTTAGTTCAGTTCTCTGTGACGACCTAGATGGGTGGGATGGGGGTGGGAGAGTTACTCAAGAGGGAAGGGATATATGCATACATACAGCTGATTCACTTTGTTGTATAGCATGATAAAACAACTATACCCCAATTTTTAAAAAATGAACTTGGTATCTTCAGAGTTACCAAAAGGAGGCTTGTGAGGCTGGAATACAGTGAGAATGAGATGAGACAAGGAGGAACTGTGGACCTGAAGTAATACTTGAAGGGGTAACTGAGATTTGAGGATATATAGCTTTGGAGATCATTATTTTATTTTTCATTATGTGTAGAATGTTACTGTTATGCTAAGAAACAAGGAGCTGGAGGGTTTCTAGCGGGGGAGTCATGTTATCTGATACATGTTTAACTATCACTTAAATTCTGTGTGCAAAATAGATTGTAAGAAACATAGGGAGTGGTCAGTGAGGAAAAGGGAGAGATCCACAGATAATTATAATTTATGCTCTTCATTAATATCACACTGCAGAAAGACCTATGCAGACAGGAGTCAGTTATTCAGTGCAATGATAGTGAATGCCTACAATGAATTAGAGTCTGTGCTTGGGAGAAAGTGTTTAACTTGGAGTTGGACAAGTATGATTCAACTCCTGGCTCCACCACTTACACGCTTTGTGATTTTGGAAAATCTTATAACCTCTGAAAACCTGAATGTCATCACCTACAAAATAGATGAAAATTCGATGGAGATTAAATGAACAAATTTAGCACATTTCCTGGCACGTGGTAAGAGTTCTGTTCACACTACCACTACACCAAATCTGTGTCAGTGGACATCTTATCAATTTTTAGGAATGGTTCAAGATGAAACAAACTCAATGAAATTATTGCCCTTACCAGTTAGAGGACATTTAACATTCTTGGTTCTATAGACAAGATCGAGAATCATGACTGACTCTTCATTTTCATTTTCTTTGGTGATTTTTGCAGTTAGTTTTTCTATGACACATTAAAATAAAGGAAAGAAAATTTTCTGTTTTGTGTTGGTTGAGGGTAAATATCTGCAGATAGAATTGAATTTGACATACCAAATTTCCACATAAATTAGACTTCAGTTTTACCATGAAACTTTTTCTGATTTCATAGAATTGGAGCATGGAGAAAAGAACAAATAACACATTGTAACTGCCACAAATGTCATTCTGCTTTAATACAGTTCAGTAGGAGAACTTGCTCAGAAAACTATATAATTTTTCATATAAAGCATAACAGATAATATCCCAGAAAAGTCCTTTTCTCTTGTTGGTAAAAATTTACTTGAAATGAAAACATTTTAGAAGCGTGAACTTTATTGTGGGTTGTTGATTTTCCATATTAGTAGTTTGCATGTAAAAAAAAAAAAAAAGTTGTTCTTTCTGGAAGAAAAACGTGATTTTCTCATAATTTTTGAAAAGAACTAATATCTGTGTCGATGCCAAAATTTTAAGACCAAGAGACAGTTTGGTCATTATAGTAACTCTAGTTACAGGCTTTGCGAGAAATTAACTAAAAATGAAGGAAAGGGCACTGCTCCTCGGTCCATCCCTAACCCTACCTCGTGCCACGTGCGTGGAGATGGGCAGCAGACACACGCACTTTGTGTTCTGAGGGCCGTGTTTCCACCTGGGCTCTAGGTAGGACCAGTGATGTCCAGGATAGGGGACAGATCAATTGTAAAATGAAACTATAAATGTTTGTATACCTAAAGAAAATGAGTCTGTGGATATTTGTGACCCTAAAAAGAAATGGGAAAGGAAGATATTCATTTATTAAGAAAAATGCAACTAGAGGAAATGACAGAAGTGATTTGTGGAATAGCTGAGCGAGATCTAAAGTGGCCAAATTCAGAAGAGGAGTCAGAGCACCGCACACAGCCCAGAAGGAAGGGCTCAAAACCTGGAAGATTGTTTGTCTCCGTGGTAACTGAGTTGAAATGCATCCTGGGACTCCAAGAGACTCTTCGATCCATTAGCACAGTATGTCACTGTAAGGCAGTGACAGAAATCATCTTAATTATTCATTATCCCATGGCAAATATTGTGTGAAGAGTACAGACAAATATAATGCTCCCAATCGGGTTGTCCAAGAGGATGTGTTTTCATTGGACAAGTATTTTTTCCTGTCCTTATGCGAAAGCTGCTATAGGTAAGGGGTATCTCCAGTAGATAAGAAATATGACTCTAATTAATGCACTTGAAGAAATAATTTATTTCCAACACTCCCAGAAATACTACCTATCATGGGCCTAACATTATCTGCCATCAATGTTAAGGAAAAGAAGATTAAAATACATCTTCCCAGTATATTTCATTCTTTCAATAAGTTCAAGAAATAATGCAAAAAATTCTTGACTTTCTACTTTGGAAGTAAAGCTCTGTCATCTGTTTTTTAACAAGTCCTACAGGTTGTTTTGAAGTTTTCTCAATATGAACAGAAATCATTACCCACCATGTTCAAAATCCTCAATTTAGGTTTGCAATAGAAAAGACTCTAAAAGATACATGATCCAGTGGTTTGTAGGCTACCCCACACATTAAACTCAATATACCTGAATCTTGTTCAGATTATCTCTAAATTATGCTCTATATTCTACAATTATTAAGACTTATCATATCATATATCCCAAGATTTGCAAATAGGTGCATCAGTTTGGGTCAGGCAGGTTTTGGGGGTTGCAATCCTATTTTATATAATAAAGGAAGGCAACTGTGACTGACAAGAATTGAGGAGAATAGGTAATTATCCATAAGTGTGGCCAGTGTTTAGAGTGAAATAATTCAACATAATTGGATTTCTTGATTAAAATTATGCATTGAAGTATAAGCTCTGTTCTTACTAGGCATATGGCATTAAATTTACTTAAATAATTTAAATTTACTCACAATTTCTGAACCTTTTAATAACATCTGGGGAGGGAGGATTTACTGAGTTATTTGATTAGATTTAAATTCTCTGAATTAGGAAAAATGTAAGTCTTATTGATCACTATAGTTTAAACTTGCCCAAAGTTTAGCACAGAGTTGTTAAAATGGCCTATGAGTCTTAAATGAGTATATTTCACCTTATCAACTATCCTCTCCCTCCTTTACTCTGACCACGTGAAACTCTTCCTTTTTCTCAAATATATCGAACTCACCACTACCTCAAAGTCTTTAATTTGCTGTTTCCTTCTCTTGAACTCTCTTCACCCAGATATCTAACTGACTCACTTCCTTACTTCCTTTTGACACTGTTCAAGGGACATAATTATCCCAAGATTTCTTTGAAAACTGTTAAAAATAAATGCACCTACCATATACATATCCTAATTCCTGTTCTTTACCCAAGTTTTTGTTTTTTTAGAGCTTTAAAAAATACATGCTATATTATCTATACTTCTAGTTTATTTATTCACTATTTCCCACAGGAATATGATACACAGGCCACAAACTTGTTAATTGATTTGTGTGTATTATCATTAGTAGATGGGAAAGCCAGGGTTTAGAAGCAGTAATTAGAACTGGACATGGAGAAACAGACTGGTTCCTAATCGGGAAACGAGTACATCAAGGCTGTATATTGTCACCCTACTTATTTAACTTACATGCAGGGGACATCATGAGAAATGTTGGGCTGGAGGAAGCACAAGCTGGAATCAAGATAGTCAGGAGAAATATTGTTAACCTCAGATACGCAGATGACACCACCCTTATGGCAGAAAGAGAAGAACTAAAGAGCCTCTTGATGAAAGGGAAAGAGGAGAGTGAAAAAGTTGGCTTAAAACTTAACAGTCAGAAAACTAAGATCATGGCATCTGGTCCCATCACTTCATGGCCAATAGATAGGGAAAAAATGGAAATGGTGAGAGACTTTATTTTGGGGGGCTCCAAAATCACTTCAGATAGTGATTACAGCCATGAAATTAAAAGACACTTGCTCCTTGGAAGAAAAGTTATGACCAACCTAGACAGCATGTTAAAAAGTAGAGACATTACTTTGCCAGCAAAGGTTCGTCTAGTCAAGGCTATGGTTTTCCCAGTAGTCATGCGTGGATGTGAGAGTTGGACTATAAAGAAAGCTGAGCACTGAAGAACTGATGCTTTTGAACTGTGGTGTTGGAGAAGACTCTTGAGAGTCCCTTGGACTGCAAGGAGATCCAACCAGTCCATCCTAAAGGAAATCAGTCCTGAATATTCATTGGAAGGACTGATGCTGAAACTAAAACTCCAATGTTTTGGCCACCTGATGCAAAGAACTGACTCGTTTGAAAAGACCCTGTTGCTGCGAATGACTGAAGGCAGGAGGAGAAGGGGACAACAGAGGATGAGATGGTTGGATGGCATCACCGACTCGATGGCCATGAGTTTGAGTAAGCTCCGGGGTTGGTGATGGACAGGGAAGCCTGGTGTACTGCTGTCCATAGGGTTGCAAAGAGTCAGACACGGCTGAGCGACTGAACTGAACTGAAATACAAGATTGATTTAAAAGCATGTGTCTGTGTGTATATGTTTTGAGATAATACCATTTCCCATAATTTCCTAGAGTGAAACATTTCCAGTGCTTTTGTGCATTTATATCATATTGTGACTATTTGAGCTAAAATATCACCTCTTATACATCTACACAGTAGTTAGAACAGCATCAAGTAATAGTTTGTATTAAGTCCTGGTTGTTCATCAGCAGGACTGATATTGAAGCTGAAACTCCAATACTCTGGCCACCTGATGCGAAGAGCTGACTCATTTGAAAAGACCCTGATGCTGGGGAAAATTGAGGGCAGGAGGAGAAGGGGACGACAGAGGATGAGATGGTTGAATGGTATCACCGACTCAATGGACGTGGGTTTGGGTGGACTCCGGGAGTTGGTGATGGACAGGGAGGCCTGGCGTGCTGCAGTTCATGGGGTCACAAAGAGTCAGACACGACTGAGCGACTGAACTGAACTGAGCTAAAATATCACCTCTTATACATCTGCACAGTAGTTAGAACAGCATCAAATAATAGTTTGCATTTAGTAGTACATACTGTCTGAAGGAAACTAATAAATGATTTTGTTTTATGTCTTTGGTATAGAAATAAATCATCATTATAGCACAACATTTCTATTTTATTATACTTCTATGTCTTAAAATCCATTCTCTTAAAATTTCTTAAATACTCAGGAATGATTCTTGAGAAACAGAGACAGAGAGAACCCCAGACATCTTCAAAGGGCCCTTTTGAGCCTTTAGCTGAATATTCATCATTGCATGAGTGTGAAGGATCTTCTGAAGCTGGTAAAAGAATGACTTGAAAAGATGTGAGAGACCAATTTCTGGATATCTCACAGGGCTAAGAAGAGTTCCTGTTCCCACCAGCCATAGTGGAAAATATCATGATTTGGGGGTGTTGGGGAGAATACTCAGTAGGGTTTTGCTTCAGTACTGGGAAACATTGAGGCTTGTATGAAATATCATTCTCGCCCTGCCTATCAAATTTTAAAATCAACACCTGAAATTAATAATTAAACACTTCTTGCTAGTTGAATCCCAGAAAAATGCTTGCAACTTATTTGTAGGAAATTCCTTTACAGTAAGATAAAATTGATAAGATCACAATGTCTGATCTGTAGTAAAAAATTACCAGACATGGAAAGAAGCAAGAAAATGTGGTGCATGTGAGGAGAAAAATCAGCTCATCAAAATCAACCCAGAAATGTTGCAGATAGCAGAATTAATGGAAAGGACCAATAAATCAGCTATTGATATCTAATTTTGCTTTATTGGATACACTAAATCGTTTGACTGTGTGGATCACAACAAACTGTGGAAAATTCTGAAAGAGATGAGAATACCAGACCACCTGAGCTGCCTCCTGAGAAATCTGTATGCAGGTCAAGAAGCAACAGTTAGAACCTGACATGGAACTACAGACTGGTTCCAAACTGGGAAAGGAGTGCATCAAGGCTGGATATTGTCCCCTGCTTATTTAACTTATATGCAGAGTATAACATGCAAAATGCCAGACTGGATGAAGCAAAAGCTGGAATCAAGATTGCCAGGAGAAATACCAATAACCTCAGATATGCAGATGACACTACTTTTTTGGCAGAAAACAAAAAGGAACTAAAGAGCCTCCTGATGAAAGTGAAAGAGGAGAGCAAAAAAGCTGGCTTAAAACTCAACAGTCAGAAAACAAAGATCATGGCATCTGGTCCCATCACTTCATGGCAAATAAATGGGGAAACATTGGAAACAGTGACATACTATTTTCTTGGGCTCCAAAATCACTTCAGATTGTGACTGCAGCCATGAAATTAAAAGACACTTGCTCCTTGGAGGAAAAGCTATGACCAACCTAGACAGCAAGTTAAAAAGCAGAGACATTATTTTGCCAACAAAGGTCCATCTAGTCAAAGCTATGGTTTTTCCAGTAGTCATGTATGGATGTGAGAGTAGGACCATAAAGAAAGCTGGGCACCAAAGAATTGATGCTTTTGAACTGTGGAGTTGGAGAAGACTCTTGAGAGTCCCTTGGACTGCAAGGGGATCCAACCAGTCCATCCTAAAGGAAATCAGTCCTGAATATTCATTGGAAGGACTGATGCTGAAGCTGAAACTCCAATATTTTGGCCACTTCATGTGAAGAACTGACTCCTTAGAAAAGACCCTGAAGCTGGGAAAGATTGAAGGCAGGAGGAGAAAGGGACAACAGAGGATGAGATGATTGGATGGCATCACCGACTCGATGGACATGAGTTTGAGTAAGCTCTGGGGTTGGTGATGGACAGGGAAGCCTAGCATGCTGCAGTCCAGGGGTTGCAGAGTTGGACATGACTGAGTGACAGAACTGAACTGATAGTCAGAATACACATATGAACATCTTAAGTGAACAGATTCCAGCTGCATCACCAGAAGACCTATAGTATAAAAATATGAAGTAGACAATCCCTCAAGCAGAAGGAAAATGGCAACAGCTGCAAACCTCTATCTATACAGATGATGAGCACCAGAAGTGGTGACTACATGGGTAAATGTAAAAACTTTCTTATCATTAGTTACCTCTATTTTAAACATGTAATGTAGGACAAAATAGTATACATAAATTGAAACATAACATATCTACACAAAATATAGAATGCAAAAAAGTGAGAGTATAATTTTAAGGTTGTTATACTAAAAGGGAGGGGCTTCCCAGGTGACGCTAGTGTAAAGAATCCGCCTGCCAATGCAGAAGACATAAGAATGTGGTTTTGATCCCTAGGTTGAGAAGATCCCCTAGAGTAGGAAACGGCACCGCCCTCCAGTATTCGTGCCTGGAAAATTCCATGGACAGAGAAGCCTGGCGGGTTATAGTCCCTGGGGCCACAAAGAGTCAGACGTGACTGAGTGACGCAGCACATCCTAAAAGGAAAAAGTACAGCTTGAGTGTAGGCTGTAATAAGGCAAAGATGTGGACAGTACCACGGAAGCAGCCACTGAGAGAGCCAACAATCCAACCAAGGAGATGGAGGTAACGTACAAACAATACTCAATCCAAAATAAGACAAGAAAAAAAAAAAAAAAGAAAGAAAATGGGAATTAAGAAAATTAAAAATAAATAGAAAACAAACAGCAATGTATTATAATTAAACTCAATCTTATCACTAATCACATTAAATGTAAATGTAAATCTAAACACACCAATTCATAGAGACTGCCAGAATGGATTAAAAAAATTGAAGACTACTCCACACAGCCTTCAAGAGATCTGCTTTAAATATAAAGACACAACTAGGTTGAAAGTAGAGGAATGGGAAATCTGTTAACACTAATCAATAGAAATCTGGAGTACATATATTAATATTAGATGAAATGTATTTGAAAATTATGTGTGAGTCAATTCATTCAGAGGACATGATTATTCTAAATAACAATGTACCTAATAAAATATATGAAAAACTTATAAAACTATAATGAAAAATAAACATATCTGTAAGTTCAGTATAAAGCTTCATACTCCTCTCACAATAATTAATAGCAAAAGTAGTCACAGAAATTGGTAAAGATATAGGATATTTGAACAACATTTCAACCATTTTAACTCATTTGATATTTACTGAATGTTCCACCTAGGAAAAAGTGGAATAAACACTTGTAAAAAGTGTACCAACTAAGATCATATTCTGTGCCATAAAAGGACCAAGTAAATACAAAAGCCTTCATGTAAAGTTCAAACATGTATCTACCATATGACCCAGCCATTACACTCTACGTATTTACCCAAGAGAAATGGAAATGTATTTCTGTACAAAGAATTGTACACAAATGCCCATAGCTATTTGGTTGTTACTAGCCGAAAATGCAAGTAACCTACATGTCAACAACAGGTAAATAGATAAATAAATGGCACTCTATCTATATAGTGAAAAATTTTCAGCAATAAAAAGTAATGAATTATTGACACACACACAAAAACATACGTAAATCTCCAAATAATTATGCTGGGGGAAAATAAAACAGACAAGTACATATTGTGTGATTCCTATTATATAAAATTTTAGAAAATATAAGCTAATAGTAACAGAAAACAGATCAGTGATTGCTTAGAGAAAAGAAATAAAATCAGGAGGAAGAAGTTACAAACAGTCCCAAGAAACCTCTTGGGTGTAATTAATATTTCATTGTCTTGATTGTGGAGTTAGTCTTATGATTATAAATATACATCAAAATGCCAAACTATATACTATAATTATGTGTATGTTTGGCATATCAGTTATAACCTCAGCAAGCTTTTAATAAATAGTTATCTAAATGAATTCCTGAAAAACATCACTGAAATATTTGAAATTTACACACAAAATTCTAAAGAATACTATGGTCAAAAGAAATGGCCAAAAAAATACAGGATTACTTATTTCCTAAAGTTGTTCCTTCATTAACTTATAAAGAAGAGACAAAAATAATGGCAGGATTTTTAATCATAATACTTAAGAAATTTTGCCTGAGAATATTTCAGGCTTATAGGAACATGCTTTTATGATTTAAACCTCTAGTCCAGTAAGTGAGCAGCAGAAGTAATTCATTTAATGGTTCCTCGGTGACCTAAAAGAATGAACACATCTGTGAAGGTTGCTAACCAAGCCTTATGCCAGAGGAAGAAACTGGCTGACAAAAAAGGAAAGCTTTTCCTTTAAAATTTTCATTAACCCGCACAAAATTGCAAAGGCATATCAATCTAGAATAATTCCAGATTTGCGTGGGTTACATGCAGATTAACAGTGTTTTTTTTTTTTTTTTCCGATGAATTCCAACATCAAATTACTTTTGTTTGGGAGTTGGATATAAATTTTGCATTTCTTTTAATTAAAACATAGGTTTTCTTTTCTTAGATTACTAATGTACTTTGGATCTTTCATTGTTAATAAGCCACTGGTGACTTTTCCTTGTTTAGCTCTTCTATGCCAAATGCTGAATTCTCTAATGGAAAGATAATTAAAAGGGAAAAAAATTCTGATGGCATCAAGATTTCAAACAGGTTTAATGGTGTCATTCTACTGGTATTCAACATATCTTTTGCTAACAGAAGTAGCCCCTCCAACTCTTACACTTAAGGGCTTAACCCTACAGTTTCTGAGTGATAAACTGGTCTCAGAGTTGTATACTTTAGAAAGTATACAATAAATAGGTCTGCAGTTTAACCCAAATTCTTAGTAAAACAAATTTTACATTTATTTTTATAAAAAGCTATTATTTACTTTTGTCTGGAGAGTGTATTTAAGAACCAAGTAGATTTAAGGTTCTTAGCACCTAAATGTTTAAGACCCGATGTGATGACTACAGTGACACCTCAAGAAAAAGCCAATTGCTCCTAATCTGGGTGATGGTTATGGACAATCTGAAAATTGATTAGGCACAGTAATCGAAGCCCAGAGAAGTTTCTCAGGAGAAGCCACATATCTAGATAATTCCCAAGAAACTGGAGTTTCATAAAAAATTACGATGAAGAGTTTTGGAAACTAATGGTATTTATTACATTAAGAGAAAGCATATAAGCTCTATTTGTAGGTCTGAAATTAAGATGGGAAACAGTGAAATCTGCTTCTACTACAGAATCCTACAGTGTACTAATCAAACTATAGAAAATCTTAAGTCTGAGATTTAAATTTCCTATTTGTGTTCTAAAAAATACAAAGTTGTATGCTGCTGGGAGAAAGTGGACAAAATGTGAACCTTAGAAAAAGAGTATTGCACATATATGGAGAATAAATTTTATATTGTAAATTATAAATAATGTGGTATAAATTAATTTGATATGATAGTTTTAAGTACATTTATCTTTATTATGGATCATATAAAATGATATACATCATTTTAATATAGGAAAATACTTTTTAAAGTTTGGTCATCCATCAAGGATTAAAAATCTGTGTTTTGGGTACACAGTTATTTCTTTAATATCTATAGGTCAAAAACTATCAGATATCTATAATTTTATATGCTTTGGCCCCCAAAAATTAATCTAATGAATATGATTGCAAACACAATAGCCATAATTTAAGAATATATAAAAAGAAATTACCCTCCAAGGAGGACAGACAAAACGAAAGTGTTGAGGCAGTTAAATTGAATAATCACAGAAAGCCAAAGGCCAAAATATGTTACACATGGCATTAAATTTATAACATACTTTTAATGATTGAAATCTTATAGTTAACACTATTCGTAAAAACTGAATTGTATAGTTGAACCTATGGGTGGCATTTTTACAAAGGAAGAACCTGTTAAAAATTAAATTTTCTGTATTTCCTCTGCTTAGGGATTTAGTCACAAAACTGTCAATATCATCATTAAATTAGAATCAACATGAAACATTTGTATTTTACATATTATGTCTTGAAGGGATTCATAGCAAATTTCTCAGTGATAATGGATTGGATTCCAAAGTGTCAGATATATTAAATGTGTCAGATATGCTTTTCCTCATATATCATAGAACTTATTTGTAGGACTAAGTAAGAAAATTGTTCTGTGAACTGTATAAAAAATATGGCTAACCCATTGTTTATTGATCAAGTCATTCATAATATGAGAAAAAAGAAATTGGATTACAAATAACAAATATGATATTTAGGGACTTTGCATTATATACAGTTTAAGAACATCTTTTAACCTTAAATGCACAGTTTGTCTTTATCTTACATGTTTTAATTTAAGCTAGCAGCAAAGGACCTCATCTAAAATGTCTTAGGAAAGATACTCTGTTTTATTTTCACTGTATTAAAGTTTTCCACGGGTTTCGTTTTTTTTTTTTTTTCACCATGTCTATAAGAAGGAATCTCATTTCGTAGCTACAAGAAGAAAGACAGGATATGAGAGAGAGAGCAGAGTAGGAAGACCTCCTGAAGTCGGGTCACTTTCATTGTTTCAAGTCAGGTCACTTTTCAAAATGTTCTTTATGTGCAGAGAGTTAGATGGATAGTACTTATCAAGTGTCAAATACCAATGCAGCAAGCGACAGACAAGGCATTGGACTGAGATAAAAAACAAACTCATAGGTAGATAAGTAGTTAGTTAAGTGATAGATAAAAGAGATTTCTTCGAGAGCGGGTACTGGGACATAAAATTTGGCTCGCCTACTTCCATGCATTAATTCTGCATGTTTCTATGCACTAATGACTATTTGCAGTCACACAGTTAACTTTCTATATCGTGTTTTAACACTTTTGCGGTTGTTCTTTAGTCACTCAGTCGTGTCCAACTCTTTGCGACCCCATGGACTGTAGCCCGTCAGGCTCCACTGTCCATGGGATTCTCCAGGCAAGAGTACTGGAGTGGGGAGCCATTCCCTTCTCACACTTTACACTTACATAAAACTTATCTTCTGCCCCCCAAACTAGATTGCTCTTGGCTTTAATAATTAACTAAAGCTATCTAACACAAACACATAGCATAACCTAGTCTTCATAATTAAACATTGAATACAAAAAGGCTATTTATAATGGTTTACAAAAGACTTTAAAGTTTTCCATTCATGAAATTTATCACGAATATCTTAGAATATTAAAAAAATTGTACCTTAAGAGATAAATTTTAAAAATAAAATTACAATTTTTACTGTAATAGATTAGAACAAGTAAAATATTATTTCACTCAGGAACATAGTATTGGTTTCCCAAGCTTAAAAAATAATATAAGACTATTATTTCGATAATTTCCACATTTCATATATTTAATTTTTATTGTAACATTTTGGGAGAATTTGATGTTACAAATCTTATTTGAGAACTTGAAAATATACACTAATTTGAAAAATCAAGTTCTCAATATATTTTACCATGATGCCCTACTGATCTTTAGAAAAGATATGTTATTTTCTTTCTAACCTCTTATCTGATCTCAAAAAGAACATGAGCAAAAGACAAAAAAGCCTTTGCACTCTGAATCTCAAGGTGACATTTAAGACTGACATCCAGCTACCTGAAGAAGATCTCAAAATTTTTTCTTGCCCCATGGGGATAAGCAAATCGTTAATATAAGGAGGTATCAGGCCATTAAGTGCTTTAAATGTCAACAATAAAACTTTAAAATCAATTCAAACCCTGACAGGAAGCCAATATGAAAACTGGAGGACAAAAGTGATGTACTTTGAACAGGTAAGTAGTGTCACGCTGTGAATGAACTGAACCTCAGAGATTGATTTATCGAGAAATCGAAACCTCAAGGTGTTGAGCTAGTCCAGGCTTGCTGATTATCACATTGCAGGAGTTTTAGCACCATTCACTCATCTTTACTCAAACGATGTGCTGTAGAAGATAACTAGTTATTAATAAAGCATCATTTTATCCTGAAACCAAAAAACAACTTAATACTAACACTAACCAACCGTTATACAAGAGACTATATGTAGTCCACAGCATTCTCTATCAAACAGAATTTTACATGATCAAGGAACCAGGAGATTCGCAATTGAAAGAATATATTTACATGCTTACTTTTGTGCTGTTATTATGATAATGGACTTGAAATTGTTAAAACATATGAGAGTTATATGGCTCTGAAACTTACTCGTGGAGTGCAAAATCTCTAATTTATGGAGAATAGTTCCAATTCTTTTTCAATATATTTTTGTCCATTTTATACTTTAGGTACACATAATAGAATCAATAGTATTAAGAACACTCATAATAATGGCTAACACTAACTGATCACTTATTATAAGACATGCATGGCCTAACTTAATGACTAACTTAATAACAGACTGTTAACTGTCCACATTTAAAAGATGAGGGAACTGAGGCAGATAGACAACATGAGGTGACTAAGATCTCACAACCTATAAATGTTAGGATTCTGACCCAGAACTACAAAATCACATTGGCCATATGCATATATAGGTACATATATGTATGCTATTTTAATATATATGCTGTTATGCATATCTGTGTTTAATTTGAAAAACCATGCTATTAATATAATTGTCATATTGCAAATAGTAAAAAAAAGTAAAGTGAGAGGTAAATATAGAAGAAAAAAAAAATCACCCTTAGTGAACAAATCTTTTGATGACAATGTTCATACACAAGTGACTAACACATCATCCTATTTGGCTTCGCTTTATTGCTCTCTCAGACCTTGGTTTTGTTTTGTTTTTTGTGTTCTCTTTGTTTTCACAAATTTAAAGTTTGTGGCAATCCTGCTCCGAGTATGTTTATAGGCAGCATTTTTTCCAATAGCATTTTTTCTGACTTCGTGTCTCAGTGAGAGAGTCCATTCCTAGGCAGGTTGACAAGAAGTCCGGGGACCCCCAAGGAGAGAGGAGTCTGGAATTCTCAAGGAGGAGGAAAGGACAAACTTTTTTTCCTTCTAAATTCCTCAGGATTATATAACAATCATGTATCCTGCCTGAGGACAGTTTCTGGAAAAAAACCTACTGGCTAATCCTGTGACCTTAAAATGTGAATATGGAAGTGGGTCTAGTAAGGTCTTTACAACCTCCAGACATTCTTCTGATTCACTGTAATTGATTAAAACGTACATAACTCCATTGCTAACACTAGCGAGGGGCACTCTTTCTGCCCCCTTCTGGTGTCTTTGTCAGAAGCTTTCTCTGTCTCTTTTATACTTTAATAAAACTCTATTACACAAAAGCTCTGAGCAATCAAGCCTCGTCTCTGGCTCTGGATTGAATTCTCCTCCTCCAGAGGCCAAGAATCCTGGCATCTTTTGTGGTTCAGTAACAACCTTTTACCTTGGAGGCTCATCTGGGATCTGAATCTGGGACCTCTCATGTCAGAGGCGAGAACTATAACCTGTAGACCAACCAGAAAATGAAACACCTGGTCATGATTGTTCCCAATTTCTAACTTTATACTATACAGTTTGCGAAGATCTAGTAGATGCCCCATTAGACAATCCTGACATGGAAATATTTACAGATGGCAGTTCTTTTGTTCGAGGTGGGAGGTGTAAAGCAGGTTACGCCATGGTGATGGCTGAACAGGTTTTAGGAGCAAAATCTCTCCCCCAGGGAACCAATCAGTGCCCAGTTAGCGGAGCTGGTGGCTCTGGCCCCAGCTCTAGAGTTAAGCGAAGGGCAGCGAGGAAATATCTACACTGATTCTAAGTATGCTTATTTGACTTTACAAGCTCATGCTGCAACATGGAAAGAAAGACAGTTTAAAATGGTAACAGGAAAACCTATTAAGCATTTCAGAGAGATCTAGAGACTTTTAACTGCTATATATTGTCCTGAAGAAGTAGCTGTTATGTATTGCAAGGGGCATAGCAGGGATGGGAGTAAAGCCAGAAAAGCGGCATTTTACGAAGCCCCGTCACTGCAGATGCCCCTGATCTGGACAGGGCCTGTGGAACTTGAAAAACCACAATATACTGAGGAAGAATTAGAAAGATATGAGAAAAGATGAGCAAAGATTTCCAATAAAGGATGGTTACAGTCCGAGGATGGGTGATTACTAATTCCTGAAAATGCTCAATGGAAAAGTTTTCCTGAAGCCTTAGAATTAAATAATTATGTAACTCAGCTCTCAGCTTTGCAACAGGCATTAATGGAACTCTGGGAGGTGACTCCTGACCTAGCTTCTGAGTCAAGCATGCCTCTATTTGAGCCAGGAACCGAGGTCCTGATAAAAACATTCGGATCTGGGGGCCAATCCCTCGGGCCCCTCTGGGAAGGCCCTTACCAGATGGGCCTGATAATCTATGTGAGCCTACTTCTGCTGACTCCAAAAGTCCTGAGTCTGCCATTTGACCCTCAAGACAACGCCTTCCTGTCCTGCCATTTGAACCTCAAGACAACGCCTTCCTGTCCTGGGCTCACTCCTATGCCGCATTCCACAATCGGTCTAACTGCTGGGTCTGTGGAGCACTCCCCTCTTCATCAGTGGAAGGCTTCCCGTGGTGGACATCTCCACTTCAAGGAAAACACTTTCGCCAAGTCTGAGAATACCTTCGACAATAATCATATGTGATGTCTCTTCTTAAGCTGATGACAACTAACAACCCTAAGATGGACTGATGTAACTATCAACATAATGTAACTTTTCATTTAACTGGTTTTAATGGCTATTTTACCTTACATCTGTAACTGTGGAACAGGGTTTGTTTCTAACCGTCTGAAAGCTTTTAAATTGCAAATGGTTGTCCAGGCTCCTACAAGTGCCACAGCCTCCTCCAGCTATTACTTGGGGCCCCTGGATCAGAGACCCTCAGTATGAGTGTAAGAATACGTTGCCTCAACAATTTAGGGAACACACCCCTAAACAGCAGGAAGTAGTTATGGAAAGAAAACTATGCCCCTTTCCCGTGGCAACATAATTGTCCTAAAAGAAAAGAGGGAAATGAGAGAGTCAATTCCCAGGCAGGTTGATAAGAAGTCCGGGGATCCCCAAGGAGAGAGGGGTCTGGAATTCTCAAGGAGGAGGAAAGGACAAAACGTTTTTCCCTCTGCATTCCTCAGGATTATTTAACAATAATGTACCCTGCCTGAGGACAGTCTCTGGATTAAACCTCCTGGCTGATCCTGTGACCTTAAAATGTGAATTATGGGAGTGGGTCTAGCAAGGTCTTTACAACCTCCAGACACTCGTTTGATTCATTGTAATAATTAATTTGAAAGTACATACCTCCATTGCTAACAATAGCGAGGGGCACTCTTTCTGCCCCCTTCTGATGTCTATGTCAGAAGCTTTCTCTATCTCTTTTATACTTTAATAAAACTTTATTACACAAAAGCTCTGAGCAATCAAGTCTCATCTGTGGCTCCAGATTGAATTCTTCTCCTCTAGAGGCCAAGAACCCCAGCGTCTTTTGTGGTTCAGCAACAACCTTTTATCTATCATATTTTGATAATTCTTGCAATATTTCAAACTTTTTCATTACTATTATGTTTGCTATGATGATCTGTGATCAATGATCTTCCATGTTTCAATTGGAAAAAGATTAGGAGTTGCCGAAGGCCGAGATGATGCTTAGCATTTTTTACTAATAAAGTAGTTTTAAATTAAGGTATGCAGTTTTTTTTTTAAAAAACATAATACTACTTAGTAGACTACAACATAATGTAAACATAACTTTATACATACCGGGAAACCAAAGAGTTTGTGTGACTCGCTTTGTTACAGTGGTCTGAAACCAAACCTGCAATACTTCAAGTGTAGGACTGTATTTCAACTGTCAGTGATTGGAAAAGAAGTTCTGTGGACTTTTCTTAAAAGAATCCTACAGAATGTGCTTGCATTGATTACATAGAATCAGATAACTGCAAAACACGCAGAGCACTTTCAGGTATACTTATATAAGCCTTTGTTAAAGTGAAGGATGTGGCAGCAGAAGAAAGTGCAGGCAATCATCCAGGGCTTCTAGCCCCCAGGGTCTTTCTCAGTGACACAGAATGTACTTTGTTTTCAGATTATAAACCGCCAAGTTAGGTACCAAGTACCCTGATTTAAGGTAAAATTTACTCAGGCTAGGAAGCAGGGTCTTTCATAATTTGCCCACTCAGGTAAAATTAGAGCCAGTCTGCATAACTAATTAATGCAGGTACAAAGCGTCAATAGAGATGTTTCTATACAATATAGACAAGCTTGCACCAGGCATCTCCAGGGAAGTTTGAACTTTAAACATCTCATTATGAATCACTAATTAATACATCTCATCCTTATCATGGCCAAGGATCAGTTTCAGATTTCCAGGCACCAACAGATATACGTGTAGACCTTTCTTAGCCCAGTTGTAATATCTCCAGGTCTAACACAGTGCTCATTATTGAGGGAGGCAATTTACTGCTCAGGTGTTCAGTAAGTACCAGTAGGCACTCTGGACTCTTAACTAAAACAATACTTCTTTCTCTGTCAGCCCATAACCTCTTATTAATACATCAGCCTCCTTTGAAGGAGTGGTGGCAGAATCAAGAAGTTGGAATTTTCTATACAGTTAAGGGTGGGGGTAACCCCCACAGTTGAAAAAAAAAAATGAAGGACAACCAGAAATCCTCTTTCTAAGAGTGGGAAAGAGAGAGAGAGGGAGAGAGCATGTCTACTCTTGTTGGGAGATGCAGCCTCAGTGACGCCTTCTTTGCTTCTTTGTTGTATTGATGTTCAGGCACCCAATCATGTCCAACTAGGAACACAGTGATAGTCCTGTGAGACATTGCTGTCATCAGCAGAAGTTAATCTTATTTGCTGACAACTGATACTACGAGCATACTAGGTTCTCATTACAGAAAATCAAGGTTCTGGGTGATGGCCAAGCTAATTACAGCACAATTTCAGAGCCATGAGTAAAGACCATTTCCCATATTTTGGAAAAGCACTCTTCACCCAAAGAAATGTAAACAACAACAAAGGCAAAGACAAAAATTGCTTACAGTATATACTAGAAAGAAGGAGATTTTCCTGCCTCCCTGGGGTGTAGTTGTTTTGGCTCTAAATCTTGGGATCTTCCTGTGTGAAATGTGAAACTGGCCCCACACACAGAAGGTTAAATGTGAAAGTGAAAGTGTTAATCACTCAGTATGTCCAACTCTGCAACCCCATGGACTGTAGCCCATCAGGCTTCTCTGTCCATGGGATTTCCCAGGCCGGAATACTGGAGTAGGTAGCCATTCTCTTCTCCAGGGGACCTTCCCAACACAGGAATTGAACCTGGGTCTCTTTCATTAGAAGTGATTCTTTACCATCTGAGCCACCAGGGAAGAGCCACATGGAAGGTAAGGAGACGCCAAAACGGGGCAGACTGCTCCAGATTGGTAGGCGGCAGACTTGGTAAGCGAGGGACTTTACATACAGGGCTCGTCTTGGGCAACCACAGGAGGGTGGTTCTCTGCACCTGTTGTCAGAATCTTAAAGGTTGTACGGAGCCCTGAGGCGGATTCATTCACGTACACTGTCCAGATGGTCTCAGCAGCACATGTGTCTCAAGGCTGTTGTTCAGTCACTCGGTTACATCCCACTCTTCGCGCCCCTGGGGACTGCAGCACACCAGGCTTCCCTGTCCTGCATCATCTCCCAGAGTTTGCTCAAACTCATGTGCATGGAGTTGGCCTTGAAAATGATCCCCACCGTGGAACACAAGGCAGAATACACTCCAAGGAAGGAGAGGGACAAGGAGCCTCTGAGTGCAGGGTCCAGCTGGAGGTCAACAAGCAGTCCTCACCACTTCCCAGTGACCTCCTCCAACCAGGTGTCTCAGTCAATGGGTTATTTACATTTGCTCCTCACGTGGGGTGGAAGGACTCTCATAACTTTTATTTGCCACATTTGATTAGAACCAGCTTGAATAACACACTCCTTTCAGAGGTAAAGGCCAGTAACCAGATGCTGGGTTAGCAGCCAGTCTTTGACCATCCAAGTAACACAAAGACCTAGATAATACAAACTGGATGCTCAAAGGGTTTCCATTCTCAGGCAGAGAAAAGTGAGCCCACATCTGCTAAGCCTGCCTTAGCTCATTTCTGCCTCACAACTCTGCTGTAACATGTTGGTCCTGTGCCGTCTTTCCAATGGTACTGTTTCCATTGCGGTAAAGTCATACTTTCCTCAGTTTCACTGTAAGGGGTTCTTCTCTAGAGGATACTTCAAAAAATGAACCCTCTCATTTTCCACTCTGTTCAACCCAGACTGACTGCTACACTGGCCCTTAATACTTTATCCTTTCCAGATGCTTTTCAGAAGTATCAGTATAAACAAAAGTAGTGGAGGTGATGGAATTCCATTTGAGCTATTTCAAATCCTAAAAGATGATGCTGTGAAAGTGCTGCACTCAATATGCCGCAAATCTGGAAAATTCAGCAGTGGCCACAGGATTGAAAAAGGTCAGTTTTCATTCCAATCCCAAAGAAAGGCAATGCAAAGAATATTCAAACTACT